>NC_045956.1:40359548-40659548 GCF_010909765.2 Amblyraja radiata | reverse complement strand
GTTCGTTTTTTCATCTTTTTGTTATTTTTAGCGTTTTTTAAAAGTTCGTTTTAATGGACTTCGGTTTATTTTATGTGGGGGGAGGGAGGAGGGGATCGGGGGAAACCTTTTTTCAAGTTCCTACCTTCCCGGAGATGTGATCAATTTTTCGGATCACATTCTCCGGGCTCAGCGGCCTACCATCGCTGGAGCTGGAGGCCTCCTCGGACTGTCGTGAGCCGCACCGCATGGCGCGGACTTAACATCAGAGCGGATCTCTTGCCTGCGAACTTACCATCAAGGGAGAGGCTAGTGGGGAGCTCCAACGCCGCAGAAGGTTCGACCAGCCCCAATGCGAGGTTCAATCGCCCGACGCGGGGGAGCTGACAACCCCCCGATGCAGGAGCTGAATGCCTCGATGCGGAGGGCCCGAACACCGCCGGTCATGGTAGTCAAGGCCGTCCCGTCAACGAAGGGCTCGAGGCCACCGACCGAGGAAGAACAAAAGGAAGAACTTGAACTTTATTTCGCCTTCCATCACAGTGAGGAATGTGTAGGAGTCACTGTGGTGGATGGTTATGTTAAAACGTGTTTTGGGGTCTGTTGCTTTTACTTGTATGACTGACCTGGCCAGTAAAATTCCTCGTATGTTGCAAAACATACTTGGCGAATAAAATCTGATTCTGATTCTGATGGATGTCATTGGGATCCGAGTATGATGTTAGCTGCTAAGCACAGAAGGTACTCAAGGTATTGCCCTTGAGAAGGTACTCCAAGGTTTTGAAGATACTGAAGGTACCATATTCAAGGCACTATTGTAACAAAGGTTTACAATGATACCCATGTACGAGCTCTTAGAATGGTTTACCATGGAAATTTTGATTTCCTTAGGTCTTAGAGATTCCTTTTCTGGCTTTAATATTCTCAATGACTAAAAGCCTGATGATAATTAATATTCTTAGAACCTTAACATGTAGCCAGGTCTACTCTCAACCATAATTCAAAGAGAAATTGAATGGGGAAAATTGCTCATAGTGAACAGTCATAGTGCAGAAGGCAGCTACTTTCTTCAGGCTTGCTGTTACTGTCCGTCACTTTCTCCATCAAGAACATCCACTTACTAATGGGCCAATTGGCAATGTTTTTCCAGTGGCTATTAACTTTCTCCCCTTAGGATCCTTCCTCGATGGTGCAAGAGACATTTTAAACTTTTCTCGATCTGTATTTCATAAATGCTTCAATCAGATATTCAGTGCTCTCTTTGCCAGTGAAGAGCTGCATTACATTCCTAAGGTAATATCATGGTTGAGTGCTTTAGCTGTGAGGGGTGACTGAGAAATTAGAACATTTATCAGTATTAAGGAGAGCTGCTGTAGGTGACTAAATGTATAAATGTTTTAATAATGTAAATAGGGACAAGGAATTTATTCTTGATGCAGTGGAGTTATTACACCATAAGGAAGTTTCCCAGAGACTGTTTTATAAGCAGAAACCCCGATACATCTTAAGAAAAGGGATTGGAAGTTTTAAATGGAATGGGAAATAGGCAGAGCAATAGGACTGAATACATTGATCAGCAAGACGGTTGAGACAAGAACAGGTCATTTCAAATTTTTAAATATTGGATGGAATATAGTTTAAAAAAAGAGAAACAGACACATTTTATGATTGTTCTATTTTTTAAATTTTGGGCCGGGTAAAAATGTATTTTGCATTCCTGCATTCTAAAATCCTGCAGACATTGTTTCAGACAAACCCATTAAAAAAAAAAGATGGCAATTGTGCTTGAAATATGAAACTTCAATTCTTCAGTCCAGTTTTGGGCGGAATCCTGTTTTAATTCTGCAATATTTTCAAGGCTAGTGCATTAGTTGATGGTGCTTGTAATCCAGATGTTCAGAAGCTTACAGAATGCATGTGACAATCTGGGGTTTGAAGTGTTTTCTGTCACATGCACAGTTTGACAGCTGCCACATTAAGAGAGTGTGCTGCAGGACATGACTGAACATTTTATGTCTGGGGCAGTGCCAATGCAACTTGGCAGGGCTACCAGTGTCATGCCATCTGAGTGAACATTGTAGGGTAGGAGACTGTATAAGGGGTCATTTCTCAAATGTATAACATCACCCATTCCTAATGAATTTAGATAAGCTCTCCATTCCATGTCTTTGACTTGACCCTGTGTCATAACTTGTCATATAACATGATGGATTAAAATTAGCAAATTATAAAATGGACCAAAGCAGAAATGCCATTAAAAGAGCTTGTTGTTATATTATTTAAATGAGCCAGTCAGTGATAATATTTATTTATATGGTACCATATCAGCATGTGGTTGAGTCTTAAGGGTAAAAGTAGATCAAAACAAATAAAAGCTTGGAGAGCTGTTCATGAAGTAAAGCACCTTGTGGCGATCCTTTATCCTTACTCAACAATATGTGAAAATGAAAGCAATGTAAAAGCATGGAGAGATAAGCTAAGGTAGCAAATCTTCCTTATTAAAACATTGCCTGCTCATACATCACCTATGCCTGTATATATGAAAGCACTTTCCAGTTGATTGTTTGCAGTAACATCAGTCTTAACCCTATGGTTTGCAAAATGCTGCTTAGTTTAATTTCATTTTGTGAGGAAATGAATTTGAGTTTCTTCAGAATTAATGTACATGGCCTCCGATAGGGATCTCATCCTTGCTGATGCCATTCAGCCGCTATGGCTGGGTGTGTGTTAGAAAGTCTATTTAATCCAACACTGTTTGTTGACTCCATATTTCTGTTAAATTAAACCAAGCATGTGACTGTGTGGCTGAAATGATATCGGGGAATTACAGTCATATTTTTAATTTACATATCATGAAAACAAATACATTTTTAAATGGCAGTTTTTGTTTTCTGCATTTTCCAATCCTCTCCTGCAAGAATTCAGTTTTACTCAGTCATGGTTTGCAAAAAAAAACTTTCTGGTACACTTGGCAAAAAGTCAAGGCACTGTGACTTGAGAATTTTACGAGATTTTCTTCAACTCTCCTGTAATTTTTTTTGCTGTAGTTGCAGCAGGAAAGACCATGGATTTGAGATGCTTTCATGGTACTTGATAAAATATAGAGCCAAAATGGATCTACTTCTTCTTACTGACATGTAGACCTAGCAATAAAAACCTTCAATAACTTCTTAAATGCTAAAGCAAGTTGCTATGCTGCTTTCTGCTCCAAATTCTTGATGCAGAATTTTTATTGTGATATGTAAATGTTTGTTTGTGGCTCGTGATAGTACTGTATATCTTCAGAAACTCACTCACAAAGAATGAAGCAATTGCACATTCCATGGTTTTCTTTACAGATCCTCTGTGCATTTGGTACTTAATGGCATGCCATGCGTGTACGGATGGCACTTTTATAAAATTCATTGGCACAAGCTTAGCCCACAGATGGTACTGGCGACTCAAGCAGAAGTACACCTGCTATAGCATGGCTAAAGGGAAAACTGCCACAGCAGGTCCCAGACTGTGGAGTTCAGAGCTGGCACTGGATGCAGTTGTATGCACTTTAAGAAAGGAAAAGTTTGTCCCTTGAGGTGTTTCTCAATTGATTCCCCCACATCATTTCTCAACTGAGGTTCCCATTTTCCCCGCAAGCTGAACATAAGCTCTGAACAAAAGAAAATAAGAGTCTGAAGAAGGGTTTCGGCCCGAAACGTTGCGTATTTCCTTCGCTCCATAGATGCTGCTGCACCTGCTGAGTTTCTCCAGCATTTTTGTGTACCTTCGATTTTCCAGCATCTGCAGTTCCTTCTAAAACAGCTCAATTATTTTCCTGTTCAACTGATTATGACTTCCTGTGACTCAATGCCTTCCTCAAACTCTCCTTGAGAGCTAAAGAAGTAGAAGCAGGAGTATGCCATGTGGTTCAATGTGCCTATTTTGCCATACAGTATGATCATGGCTGATCTTCTATCTCAGCTCCACTTCCCTGTACAAATAGCATATCTCTTGATTCCATTACTATCCAAAAATCTCTTGAACTTGAATAAATGCAGCAACTGAGCCCATAAATTGGCAAGCCCCTAGTTTGAGTTGGTCGCTCTTAATTTTTATACTTCAATTAAATTATCAATCATTCTTCTAAATTCAAGGATTGCAGGCCTTCTCTGCTAATTCTCTTCTCAGATAAGAAACACAGCATCCCACAATTAATCTGATGTACCTTCTCTGTAAACTATCTATTTAGGTACATCTTTTATTGGTAGGGAGATCAGACATGTGCACAACACTCTTTATGCACACTCGCTTGGGCTTTAGATAATTCATTAGGTTATCTCTAATTTCATATTCAGACATTGAGAGCCAGTGTACCATTTGCCTTCCTCATTGTTTTATTGGACCTACAATCATGTTTGCAGTACATTATGAACAAGGACACTCGAATCCTTCCAAACACCAACATCTTTCACTCTTACTGTTACAAGTAAACAATAAAACATTCTTGCCTCTTAAAAAGGCACCACCACCTACTATTTTATCCATTAAAATGCATGACTTCACATTTTCCACATAATAGTCCAGGTTCTTAATCCTTGCCTACTCACTTAACCTCTCAATATCCACCTGAAACCTTCTTACATCACGCTGACAGCCCACACTGCCACCTAGCTTTAGATATATTATATTCAATCATCAATCCAAATAATATTAATATAAATTGTGAACAGGTGGGGTCTTGAAAGGATAGACACAAAATGATGGAGTAACTCAGCGGGTCAGAGTGAAGAATGGTTCCAACCTGAAATGTCACCTATTCATTTCACCTATCATTTTCTCCAGTGATGCTGCCCGACCCGCTGAGTTACTCCAGCATTTTGTTTTTATCCTATCAAGACCCCACCCCATCATATAACCAACATCTGCAGTTCCCTCCTACACAAGATCCTGAAATAATTTTTTTTGCATCCCTATGATTATAGACTGAACACAAAATGCCCCATTTATTCCTACTTGTTGTTTAACCAATCTTCAATCAATGTCAGTGTAATATCCCCAATATCATGTGTTCTAGCAGTATTTAATAATCTCTTGTGCAGCACCTTATTGGAAACTTTCTGAATATCCAGATACTAAATCAATTGTTTAACCATTATCTCTGTATTAGTTACCACTAAAGAAAACAACTTAATTGTCGAATAGTTGTTGTTGTTCCCCATAAATCCATGTTGACTATCCCATCCTATTATTACTCACTAAGTGTTCTGTGACTACATCCTAAATAATAGATTCTAGCATTTTCCCTTTTACTGATGTCAGACAAATTGATCAATGGTTTCTGTTAACTCTCTATCTCCTTTTTTTAAATAATGTGGTTCAATTTGTTACTTTCTATAGGAATTGTTCTGGAATTTATATATCCATCATCCAGTATCTCCTTCATTACTACTAGTTAAATCCCAAGGTGAAGGTCACCAGGCCCTGAAGATATTCCATCCTTCAATCCCATTAATTTCTCCAATGGTAGTTACAGTATGTTTGTCATTTCTGGAAGGAATACTTTGGTTTCTTCTGTGAAGACAAGATAATATTATTCTGGCATTTCCTTATTGCCCAACGTAATTTCTCCTGTCGCCAACTTGCAAAGACCCCACATTTATTTTTCTGAATCCTTTTTGCATATCTACAGAAATTAGGTCTGGGCTACCCCAGAACATCTCGCAAACCGACCTCCATTAACAATTCAGTAGCAAACTCCATTGACTGTTGCCCCAATTTCCCCCAAATTTGAACAATTTGCAACTGTTACCACTTCCCATGTGTGTGCAGTAGAGTTTCATTATTTATATATTCAGTTTTAGGAATCCGGACACCATTGGCAAGGCCAGCATTATTGTTTATTCCTGGGCATTTGTGTAGCAGTTATTGGTGAGTACTTGACACTTTATACCAATATTGATGCCATTTGCAATCACTTTGCACATGATTAAGCCAACTTTTTAAACTATTACAATCCTTCTAGTGAAGGTATTTCCACATAGCTTCTGTGATTTGAGTTCAAGATATAAATCTAGTAACAATGAATAACGACAATATATTTCTAATGCTGGATGGAGTACAAATTGGTTCATAAAGTGGTATTTGCAAGTGGTATTTTGTATGCTTTAAGCTCTTCCATGATAATAAGCAGAATGGGTTTAGAATGTGCTGTTGAAGTAGACTGGGTGAATGGGTGCAGTAAATTTGGAGATACTTTGGAGATGATATGCACTGCAGTCACCGTGTGTCAGAGATAGACAATAGACAATAGACAATAGGTGCAGGAGTAGGCCATTCGGCCCTTCAAGCCAGCACTGCCATTCAATGTGATCATGGCTGATCATCCCCAATCAGTACCCTGTTTCTGCCTTATCCCCATATCCCCTATATCCGCTATCTTCAAGAGCCCTATCTAGCTCTCTCTTGAAAGTATCCAGAGAACCAGCCTCCACCGCCCTCTGAGGCAGAGAATTCCACAGACTCACAGCTCTTTGTGTGAAAGAGTTTCCTCATCTCGTTCTAAATTGCTTACCCCTTATTCTTAAACTGATGTTCTTAAACAGAGATGAGGGGATGATTGTTCAGGGTGGTAAATGTGGTTTCAATCAAACTGATTATTTTCTCCTGGATGGTATCAAGTGTTGGAACTACACTTATTCAGGCCATTGGAGCAAATTCCATAATATTCCTGAGATAATTTATAGATAATCATTAGAGTGAAGCACTTGGCACAAGATACCTAGATTCTAAACTTCTCTTACATCCACTGTAATTAAGTAGCTGGTCCAATTGAGTTTCAGATCAATGGTGAACCCTAGAATGTGTTAGAAGAAACTGCAGATGCTGGTTTAAACCAAAGATAAACACAAAATGCTAGAGTAACCCAACGGGACAGGCAGTGTCTCTGGAGAGAAGGAATGGGTGAATCGGATCGAGACCGATCTTAAACGTCACCTATTCCTTCTCTCCATAGATGCTGCCTGTCCCACTGAGTTACTCCAGTTTTTGTGTCTATCTTCGGTGAACCCTAGATTGCCATCAAAGAGTAGGTTATTAGACCCTCTCCTGTTAGGAATGGTCATTAGCTGGCCTTTTCAGGGCATCAATGTTACATGCCACTTATTATCCATTGCCTGAAATGTATGTAAGTCTTACTGAATGCAAGTGTGGGCTGCTTCATTCACTGAGAAGTTGCAAGTAGAATTGTTTACAATAATCAGTGAACATCCTCCTTTTTAAACTTATGATAGAGGGAAGGCCATTGATGAAGAGGCTGCAAATGGATGAGCCGAGGACATGGGGATTATCTGCAATGGAGTCCTGGGGCTGGAATGATTTTCCAAATCCAAACACAGCCATCTTCCTTTGTGTGCGATCTGACCCCAACCATTGGAGTATTGATCATATTGCCAATTCACTTCATTTTACCACGGCTCCTTGATAATGCATTCAATTAAATATTGCCTTGATGCCTAGAATTCAGCTCCAGGATGAAGCCTCTGATGCAGTCTGAATGGGAGAGGTCCATGTGAAACCCAACTGGGCATCTGTGGGCAGATTATTGATGAGTAAGTTTGCTTGACAGCATTATTGACAAGGTTGTCCATTACTTTGTTCATGATTGAGGGTTGGCTGATTGGACATTAATTAGCTGGATTGGATTTGCCTTGTCTTTGTGAACAGGACATACCTTGGCAATCGTCCATATTGTCAGATGGATGCCAGTGTTCCAACTACATTGGAACAGCTGGGTTTGAAGCTCAGCTAGTTATGGAGCACAGGTCCTCAGTACTGCAGCTAGGATGCTGTCTGATGCCAAACCCTCATTTGTATCCAGTGCTCTCAACCACTTCTTGATATCTTATGCAATTAATTAAATTAGCTGTTAACTGGCTTCTGTATGTGGTAATCTTTTTTTTGATTCATAAAGATGCCCAGATTCTTGGTGGAAGTTTCTTTTAGCATTCAAATGCAAACAACAGTTGCCTGTACTCATGGCAAATCGGCAAGGTTTCCACATCCCTTTGCCAAGATGTTACTTTTTTTCCCACTGTATTCAAAGTAGAAGAAATTATTCTATCGAGTGACTCTCATGTTCATTGTATCTACGCTACTTAGATTTCCAGAAGGCATTTGATAAAGTGCTGCATTAATGGGTATTGAGGAAAATAAAAGCTCATGATGTAGGTGACTTATTAGCAATGATAGAAGATTGGCTGGTTAACAGGAAACAGAGCGTTTCTTTGATTGGTAAAGTGTAACAAGTGTTGTACTGTAGGGATAAGTGCTAATGCTTCAATTTGTTATATAATTGACTTGGTCACAGGCACCAAAATATGGTTGCTAACTATTCTAATGGCATAAAGATATATGAGAAATAAATTAGTAAAGATTGCAAAAGAGTCACAAAAGGGATGGGGACGGAGTGAGTGCATGAGCAGAGATCATGCAAATGGAATATAATGTCAGATGGATGCCAGTGAAGGAGAAATTTAACAGGAAAACTTAATCATTACCATTCTATCAAATGGTGAAAGATCGTAGAACTCTCAGATGCAGAAATGATCTGGGTGGCTTTGTGCAAATGTTGGACATCTGAATTAAGAATAAAGAATCCTCATATAGTCAGGCAGCATTGGCAGAAAGAGAACAGTTAACATTTCAGGTCTAAGCTACTTCATCAATACACAGAAGAATCGGAAAATAAGTATATAAGAAAGTGTGGAGGGAACAAAGGGAATAACTGTGATAAAGTGCAGACTGCATAGTGCAAGTGGTTGTGATGTCAGCTGAGAGAGGGTACTGAAGGTTTGTTAATTGCAGGTGATGTGTATGGAGCAGATTTAAATAGAAGGAAACAAATGAAAGCTGCAAGCAAAGATGACAGGATGGGAACTCCTTTTGCAACAGTTGTGTCGCTGAATGAATTAAATAAGAAGGAGCAGGTCAGGTTTACTTGTCAGCTTTAGATATAAAGATGCCACAATAATTTATTTGCATCTGCGACTTCCCTTGTTTACAGTGAAGATGTTTGCTACTAGAGCATGCCAAAGGATTCCTACGTTTGCTTCATTGGACTGATTATGATTATTTTATGCTGCCTGGCACAGACTTATCTTCATGGGAATAGGGAATGGATGGACAGAAATTTGGTTCCCATTTTACAGAATCCAAATACACACCTTACAGACTAATATAGCAGCTGGTACACACATGCTCATAATGTGCGCTGTCCATCACGTTGGCCCAAATGCTTGGTAGGCCATCATGCTGTACAATAGAAGTGTGTAAATGTAAAACAGAAACTGCAAATGCTGGAAATCTGAAATAAAAACAAAAAATGCTGGAGACACTCAACTGATCGAGCAATATCAAATTGGGTAGACAAAAATGCTGGAGAAACTCAGCGGGTGAGGCAGCATCTATGGAGCGAAGGTATAGGTGACGTTTCGGGTCGAGACACTTCTTCAGATTGGTAATGACCATGATAGGTCATCAACCCGCAACATTAATTCTGTTTCACTCTCCATAAATGCTGCCTAATCATTTGCTTATTTCCAGCATAACTTTGTTATTAAAGCATTTAAAAACGCTTTGTTGTAATGTTAAATTGAACCCTAAATAAATAATAAATTCAATAAAGAATATATGATTTTTATTGACACCAATGCCCGTAAAGTTTTTGATAGGTCTATCAATAATACAGTACATCGGAGTTTTCAATTTATCATTCTATCATAAAGGCAATTTAATTCCTCTACAGCTCATTTGACTCCCAACGAGCAGAATATAACAGGTGAGATAACACCAATCTTTAACAATATTAATGGCTTCCAAATAGAACAAGGTGACATAGAGACAAGAATGGCAGATGCTGGAATTTTGAACAAAACACAGTGCTGGAGTAACACAGCAGCATAGGCTGAACTCTGGAGGGAATGGATAGGTGCTGGTTTGGATCAGGACCTTTTTTATATGGACTCATAAGGTGACATTTTGGACCAACCCTTCTTCAGATTTAAGGTAATATAGCTTGTTTCTAACTGGCCAGACCTCCCCATTGCTCAACATAGAAACATAGAAACATAGAAATTAGGTGCAGGAGTAGGCCATTCGGCCCTTCGAGCCTGCACCGCCATTCAATATGATCATGGCTGATCATCCAACTCAGCATCCCGTACCTGCCTTCTCTCCATACCCTCTGATCCCCTTAGCCACAAGGGCCACATCTAACTCCCTCTTAAATATAGCCAATGAACTGGCCTCGACTACCCTCTGTGGCAGGGAGTTCCAGAGATTCACCACTCTCTGTGTGAAAAAAGTTCTTCTAATCTCGGTTTTAAAAGATTTCCCCCTTATCCTTAAGCTGTGACCCCTTGTCCTGGACTTCCCCAACATCGGGAGCAATCTTCCTGCATCTAGCCTGTCCAACCCCTTAAGAATTTTGTAAGTTTCTATAAGATCCCCTCTCAATCTCCTAAATTCTAGAGAGTATAAACCAAGTCTATCCAGTCTTTCTTCATAAGACAGTCCTGACATCCCAGGAATCAGTCTGGTGAACCTTCTCTGCACTCCCTCTATGGCAATAATGTCCTTCCTCAGATTTGGAGACCAAAACTGTACGCAATACTCCAGGTGTGGTCTCACCAAGACCCTGTACAACTGCAGTAGAACCTCCCTGCTCCTATACTCAAATCCTTTTGCTATGAAAGCTAACATACCATTCGCTTTCTTCACTGCCTGCTGCACCTGCATGCCCACTTTCAATGACTGGTGTACCATGACACCCAGGTCTCGCTGCATCTCCTCTTTTCCTAGTCGGCCACCATTTAGATAATAGTCTGCTTTCCTGTTTTTGCCACCAAAATGGATAACCTCACATTTATCCACATTATACTGCATCTGCCAAACATTTGCCCACTCACCCAGCCTATCCAAGTCACCTTGCAGTCTCCTAGCATCCTCCTCACAGCTAACACAGCCCCCCAGCTTAGTGTCATCAGCTAACTTGGAGATATTGCCTTCAATTCCCTCATCCAGATCATTAATATATATTGTAAATAGCTGGGGTCCCAGCACTGAGCCTTGCGGTACCCCACTAGTCACTGCCTGCCATTGTGAAAAGGACCCGTTTACTCCTACTCCTACTCTTTGCTTCCTGTTTGCCAGCCAGTTCTCTATCCACATCAATACTGAACCCCCAATGCCGTGTGCTTTAAGTTTGCAAACTAACCTATTACTTTTTCACAATGTAAATTATTTCAGCTGCTTATTTGCTTATTTGTGAGACAATATTTATCTGCCCAATTTCATGCCAGGAATCATGAACCATTAACCTTGTGCCAGTTGCCTCTTTTGCAATTCATGGTTGCTTTCTGAAAGTCAGGATATAGACTTGCCACATAGTGTGTGTCTCATACTTTGCATTGGAGCAGAGCTAACACCTGTGTAATGTCTGAAAAAGGGTCTTGAGCCAAAACACCATCAAGCCTGAAGAAGGGTATCATCCTAAAATGTCACCTGTCCGTGCTCTCCAGAGACGTTGTCTGGCCTGCTGAGTTACTCCAGCACTTTATACTGTATCCCTCTGTGTATTAACCAGCATCTGCAGTCCTTTGTTTCTATATTATGTAACTAATTATCCTTGCATGAACTCCTATACAATAATAGCCATTGATCCCCCAAAAAGGGTCTTATGCTGGCTAACATTTGGAGGAAACCTCCAAATTGCTACCTTCCATTGTCAGATCAATTGTCCCTGCACTTTTGGGCAGATTTTTCTCCTCATGAAGTGACAGGGAATTCTCACTAATGGAAATGAAGGAAAAGAGCAGGGTCTGAGTTCCACAGTGGAAGAAAATCAGAGAGTGGGTAGTGGGTGCATTGACAGAGAATATTCAAAGTCACAGAGTGTATTTAAAGGTAAGGTACAATGACAAATCTTGCTTGTAGCAGCATCACATGCATATAGACTCAGACAACACACAAAAAAACAAACTATACATTAATATTACATAAAGTACATATAACAATTGTAAATGAAAGAAGTGTGTAAAAAAGGGTCTCGGCCCAAAACGTCACCAATTCTCTCCAGAGATGCTGCCTGTCCCGTTGAGTTACTGCAGCTTTTTGTGTCTATCTTCGGTGTAAATGAAAGAAGATTGTGAAAGAAAACAAGGCATTAGTGCACAAACATAACTAGAAAAGGAAACAAGTCCATGTATAAGTATTTATGTATATATAAATACATATACATGGGGCCTGTCCTCATCTTGTTTCTGTTGGTGAGTCCACCTTTCAGGTAGTTTTTGCCAATGGGATTGATCCCCATTCTGACCTTACGCCCACTCCACGACCTCAATTTAAATCTTCCTAACCAATTTTCTTCACTGGATTATTTCTAATACTTTCACTCTGGGCAAAACTGTTTTCATCCTCTTTGATACACTCTGATCACACTGCAAAACACAATTAAAGAAAAAAAATCAAGTCCATGGTAATCCATGGAGGTTATCCGAGATGTTAATGCCCAGGAATTTAAAGCTGTTGAATCTCTCCACTGCCAACTGCTAAACCTCCACTGCTGACCCAATGCAAATAGGTGTATGGTCTCCTGACTTTCCCTTTCTGAAGACAACCATTAGTTACATAGTCTTGTTGCATTTGGCGAGTAGACATTTTATCTGTTTCCCATAGATTGACTCGTACAGATAGTTTTTAAAAAATATTTTTCAATGTTTTCTTTACTAGTGGCTATTCCACATTTTTCCTTAATTGTTAGGTCCAGGGTGTCAAACAAACTTATTTGAACTGTTTTATTTTCAAGCCTGCATATTAGAGAAACCCCAACAAAAAATGGGCTGAAAAATGTCTTAGTCCAAGTATTATATTTGCCTTCTGCTTTCTCTGCTTCTCTATGCATGCATCAAACTTAACTCTCAATTTGTTTTCAAGATGTTAGCTTAAAATATTACTTCAGGCCTTTTACAGCATTTTTTTTCAAAAGAACGTACACATAGTTTGCAATGGAAGAAAATACACTAACATCTCAAATGTCTCACAACTAGCTACCATCAAATATATCGGCCTCCTCGTTTTGAATGTGACTTTGTCTCTCTGTTTTTTCCCCCTGGGCCTCGCTGAAATCATTCACAAATAGAAACATCTTCACATATTTATTCATACTCCCTGCAATTATTATTCTTTACATTAAATTACAGCCTGTTACTCTTTTACCCAGCAACATGCTATACTAATATAATGTTCATTAAGGTAAATAGAGCTACCAACATAATATTATTTTTCATGAACGTAGTCAACATTCAACCAATTATTGTTGCTGATACACTAATGTGTCAAAACTTAGACTGCGTAATAGACTCAGTTCTTAGAGATATATATATATATATATATATATATACTAGACTAAGTGGGACCCGCTGGTCCCATGTTCACACGGGAGAGCTGGTCCCCCGACGCAATATTCCACCTCTCCACCAATTCCAATATTGGTGGCCAGTGGGGGGGCTTTCCGGAGCGCTGGTATGGGTTATTGGTGTGGCAGCTCAGTCCCTCAAGCCTGATGTGCTGGCAGCTCACTCACGGCTGGTGGGCTGGCAGTTGACTCATGGGCTATTCCTTGAAATTCCATTTCAAGCAGGGTGCAAGGCCACCAAATTCAAATCCATTTTCCTACCATTTCAAGCAGGATGCAAGACCACCAAATTCAAGTGCAGTTTCCTACCACTTCAAGCAGGGTGCAAGGCCACCGAATTCAAGTGCAGTTTCCTACCACTTCAAGCAGGGTGCAAGGTCACCGAATTCAAGTGCAGTTTCCAACCACTTCAAGCAGGGTGCAAGGCCGCCAAATTCAAGTGCAGTTTCATTCCACTTCAAGCAGGGTGCAAGGCCACCAAATTCAAGTGCAGTTTCATACCAACCAAGGGTGAAACCACCATAAAACCACCATAAAACCACACAAAACACCAATCTCACAGTTCAGTAACCATTCAGTGTGTTCAGTTGATTCACAGCTCAGACAGTCGTGACCTCTCCCTCCCCCATCATGCAGAGACTGAGCCACACCCACATTTCTGGGTTTTATAACCTCTCCCCCTCCCACCGGAAAAGGTGTGGCCTTCCTGGCGTGATTGACAGGAGAGAGATTTTCAACATTTTTTAAACACTAATAACACTTTTATTTTTCATTGATGGGAAGAATCCTCTGCACCTGCTGGGTGGAGGGGGACTAAGATGGCCAAAAATCACAGCCGTAAGTGGTAGTTACCCAAAGCACCCAAACCACCATTTGCAGTAGAGCCTTTTAACTTCAACCCAAAGCACCCAAACCACCATTTGCAGTAGTGCCTTTTAACTTCAACCCAAAGCACCCAAACCTACATTTGCAGTAGTGCCTTTTAACTTCAACCCAAAGCATCCAAACCACCATTTGCAGTAGTGCCTTTTAACTTCAAGCCAAAGCACCTAAACCACCATCCAAAGCACCCAAACCACCATTTGCAGTAGTGCCTTTTAACTTCAAGCCAAAGCACGCACACCACCATTTGCAGTAGTGCCTTTTAACTTCAAGCCAAAGCACCCAAACCACCATTTGCAGTAGTGCCTTTTAACTTCAAGTCAAAGCACCCAAACCACCATTTGCAGTAGTGCCTTTTCACTTCAACCCAAAGCACCCAAACAACCATTTGCAGGCAGTGCCTTTTTACTTCAAACCAACCATATTTTCATTTTCAAACCACATTAAGGGGACTCACAGTAGAGTAGTCATGTGTTCAGTGTTATTCAGAGCTCGGAGAGACGTGTCCCTCTGGCTTCCTCCATCTTGCAGAGACTGTGAGGCACACCACTTTCCGAGTTTTATAGTCCCTCCCCCCTCCCACCTGCAGGGGCAGCAGAGAGAATGGCAATTTTTTAAAAAACATTAATATATCTCTGATTTTTCATCGATGTGAAAAGTCCACTGGTACTGGAAGGCGGAGGGAGGCTCTGAGATAGGTGACCATAAATGACAGCCGTATGTGGCGGCGTTCTCTCGGAAATCACAGCACAGCGAGCCAAATATATATATCAAACACTGATCATAGAACAATGCAGCTCAAGAGAAAGACTTTTGGCCCACTATGTTTGTGCCAAACCTGCAACTAATAGCTAATATTTACCCAAATCTGCTGGAACTGTGAAGCAATCACAGAGAGATTGGTAGTGAAGGTTGTGCTACATTACTCAATGTGCTATCAGTGCACATTGCAAAATAGAATCCAAACCCAATTGGTCTGCAAATTACTGACATAAGCTTGCATAAAAAGCCAATATATAGATGCTTGGATGGAAATGAAATTCACAAATAATTACAATATCAGGTATTGATTTTATTGATTTTTTCCTAACTGCTGACAGTTTGCGGACTGAATTGAAAGCTTTACATGGAATATTGTGCCAATCCAAGACTGCTCAAGTTAACACACAGATTCCCATTGGACAACTGGTCAATGTTGGATTGATTTACAAGTTAAGCCCTGAGGGTCTATCCTTTAAATGTTGATCATTGAACATGAAAGCTTGAGATGCACAACCATAGAAGCAGGGGTTAAATGTCGGGTGGAGGAGGGGTGAGAAAACAAAACGAATATTGTGAGTTGGTATGACAGCATACATCAAATCGATTTTCAAATTCAGAAAATAATTTGTTTTATGCATGTGAAAAATGTTCTTAAGTTCACATGGCCTAACTTAATCATGACCATCTTTAAGGAGAACTAGACTGAGTGGGACCCGTTGGGTCCCTGTCACACAGGAGGCTTGGTCCCCCAACACAACATTCCACCACTCACCCATAGCCCCCAACTGCACAGGCGCACCTCATTTCTCCTCATCCCTAGTACTCTCTCCCTCTCCTCTTCACCCTCCCTCTTCTTTCTCCTCTCCTCCTGCCATCCCCAATCTCTCCCTCACCACTCTCTCCCTCTCCTTTCCTCTACCCTCAGTCACTCCCTCCCTCCATAACTCTCCCTTCCCTAACCCCTCCTATTTCTCTATTCCCCACTCCTCACCTGGGGCAGGAGCCAGCAAGGGGGACCAAATGGGAAGGGGCTGGAACTGTGGGGCATTGCGTGGTGGTGCGTTTGGGACTTACAGTGGGCACTGGACGCTCTCCTCCACCGGGATCAGATTCACCTCTTTCCGTTTGGCGACAACTCCCGCGCCGGGCCATTTCCGATCCCTCCGAAAATTGTGTCTAGTTGGAGACCTCCACCAGCCTCTCTCAGCTCCAGTAAAGACGCGATGGTGCAGGAAGGAGTGGACCGTCCTGCGGAGTGACAGGAGAAGAGACTAATCCACGCCGCGCTGACTGGCAGGAGAGGAGAACGATCTGCGCACGCGCGTTTTTAATGGTTTTTAAACCTCACTAACTTTTACATTATACAACCGATCAGAACGAAACTTGGTGCACTCGCAGCACAAGAGAACGGTAAGTGAGCTGGCGAAAAATCATAGCACTATCGCATGCTGTTTTTGCACAAATAGAAAAACTGTGCAAACCGGAAGAGCACAAGATCAGAGCATGTATATATATTGGTAGAAGATGTGACTGTGATTCTGGTTCTGTAATATGCTCCACATCCACTGGCAAAATAAGTGAACCCACATCAGAATCTGCTCCCAAACCAACATCCTCAATGTTGAAGTGCTCAATTAGTTCTCTGGGGCAGGCTCAACATTTGCATTGCTCACACCAGGATACTGAAACAGATGCTTGATTCCAAGCTTTCTTTTGACAAGAGATTACAAGTAAAGGATTCAAGGATTCAAGGATGTTCTCTACTCTGGATGGCACTGATAAACTTGAGTCAGTGTGCTAGGGGCCAAGTCAAAATTAACAGACTCCTCACCTCATCAGCTATCTTGTAACCATATTGAATTGGAGAAGATGATCCTCAATAACGAGGGACTGTTACAGGGAAGAAATTGATACCCTTTTATACATTTATACATTGGAGATTGCTTGCGACAACATTTACTGGTACTCTCAGGCATGTGGAATATTTTGAGATTGGAATTACAGTGGGAAGAACAACAGGGAAAAGAGAAAGAGAAAGGTGTCTACGCTTATTTTTACTGTTTTCTTATATCACAAGGTTGAAAGTTAACTATTTCCAGAGTGTTTTAGGGGGTGATGCCCTAACCAAGTATTATCATGTTCTAAAACTCTTACCAGTGAACAAAGCTAAAAGCCACTCCCTTACTCACCAACTACATGTTCAAGAACATGAGGTTGGATACACGTGCATCTTATCTGACCAACATCCTCAATGTTGAGGTGCTATATACACTCAATTCGTTCTCTGGGACGGGCTCAACATTTGCATTGCTCTCAGCAGGCTGCCCTTAAACACCAATTAGTGTTGGTGGTTCTGCAAATTATTGAGGCAACGTATCTGGCCCCTCCAGGTGGCACAGTGGCACAGTGGTAGAATGAATGGCACTGAGAAACTTGAGTCAGTCTGCTAGGAGCCAAGTCAAAACTTGCCAGAGACCTGGGTACGATCCTGACTACAGGTGCTTGTCTGTACGGAGTTTGTATGTTCTCCCCGTGACCTGTGTGGGTTTTCTTCAAGATCTTCAGTTTCCTCCCACACTCCAAAGACATCCAGGTTTGTAGGTTAATTGGCATGGTATAAGTGTAAATTGTCCCTAGTGTTTGTAGGATAGTGTATGTGTGTGGGGATCGCTGGTCGGCACAGACTCGGTGGGCCGAAGGGCTTGTTATCGTGCTGTATCTTTAAAATAAAATTAACTAAACTAAACCTTCAGCTTTTTGTGAATCCGAGCATTACCCCCCTTATTAAAATTATTTCCCCAAATTTCATTCAGAAGCTAGGCTCCAGGAAGTTTTCCCACCATCTCCCGCAGAACCTCGCCTCAACCTCCGTCCACTCTCCTGCCCCCCTCTGACCTCAACCACTACCCTTGTCATGTTTTCACCATTCCCCCAGACCTCCTCTTTTCTAATCCCACCACTCCAGGAAATGTTATCTGCTTTTTCCAATTGATAATACCTGTGCATTTTAAGTGAATTTTCATTATTTAGTTTGATTTAGTTTTTTCAGTAAATAAAGATTTTTCAATACTTTAAGGGCAGTACAGTGGCACAGCTGATAGACCTGCTGCCTCACAACGCCAGAGACCTGGGTTCGATCCTGACCTCAGCTGCTGTCTGGGTGGAATTTGCACATTCTCCCTGTGACTGTGTAGGTTTCCTCCGGGTGCTCCGGTTTCTTCCCATAGCCCAAAGACACGCGGGTTTGTAGGCTAATTTGTCCCTGTAAATTGCCCCAGATGTGTAAGGAGTGGATGAGAAAGTGGGATAACATAGAACTAGTCTGAATGGGTGATCTATGGTTGATGTGGACTCAAGGGCCAATGGCCCTGTTTCCATGCTGTATATCTAAGCTATTTTATTTAAGGAGAAAAAGGATGGGTGATGTTTCGGGTCGGAACCCTTCTTCGGACTCATTCTGTGAAGAACGGTTCTGACCCGAAATGTCACCTATCCTTTTTCTCCAGATATGCTGCCTGACCCGCTGAGTTACTCCATTACTTTGTGTCTATCTTCAGTATAAACCAGCAGTTCCTTTCTACTGATCTCTTATGTATTATTTCTTATGCAATCTGGTTGCTTCATTTTTCTAGTTTTCAGAGAGGTGATGGCTTCATCTGCTGAATCCTTATCATGTCTCTAATGCCATTATTTGTACTATAAAATAAATATATGCCTGTTTATACATAAAGAAGTGAGAACTAAATCCGTGTGAAAAATTCAATTCAATGATTCAATTATACTTTATTGTCACATGTACCCAGCTACAGTAAAATGTGCATGTGTAAAGCGACCTTCTACACACATCATTTTACTTGCATTTGCTAATTAGTTAATCATAGACATTTAATAGCTACTTTTATTTCAAATGACAGTGATAGTCAAATCAGGATTTGTTAATTTTGAGGTAAAATAATGTTTCTGGGCCTAACTGTCATAGTTCATTGAACCAATTTGACCTGCATATAAATGGACCTTTTCCACCTTTTAAATAAGAGATAAAAGTAACTAGCAGTGAGATACAATGCTGCAATTTAATGAAGGGACGTTAATAAAATTGAATGGTTAGTCTACAACCATAGAAATGAATTACAGCGACAGACTAGAATTTTGGTTGATGTACCTGAAATTATCTGAGAACATATGTTTCAAAGATCGAAACAATCGTCTGGAACATTGTTCACAGTTGCAGATTATCCCATTACACACCTTACAATGAGCAAAGTCCTTCAACGTTTTAGTCGTTGGTTGTAAAAAATCAAGGCAGCCAATTTACTGCGTAAGATCCCACCAATTGCAGTAAGCTGATGACCAAATAATTTGAAGATAGACACAAAAGGTTGGAGTAACTCAGCAGGTCAGACAGCATCTCTGGAGAAAAGGAATAGGTGACGTTTTGGATCAAGACCCTTCTTCAGACTGACCCGCTGCGTTACTCCAGCTTTTGTGTCTATCTTTGGTTTAAACCAGCATCTGCACTTCCTTCCTATACATCCTGACCAAATAATTAGTTCTGGTGAATATAATAACACTGAGCATATGTATTTGAATGATAGCTAAAGGTACCTGTACCATGTTGGCTATTGCATCTCAATTTATTTAGAAGGTACCAGTAAAAAATGTAGATATACCAGCACCTTCTCTAACCTTCTCAAAAAATTAGCTGTTGGGAAGCTGGTGGATCAACAGATCAACAGATAGTTCATGAAACCCCCAGAGAAAAGGGGAAACTACCATATCTGTCATTTCTTCTCGGTTTCTGTGATCATCTGTTAAATTTGTGGCAGATGGTTAAGTGAACGTCTATGTAAGTAAATGGTGCTTGAACATTGTCCTGTGTTTCAGAAACACTGTTGCTTTATGTTCACATGGCATGTAACTGTTCATTGTCAGATGCACATCTCAGTTGTCTAGAAATTCTTATGGGGCATTCTCAATTTCATAGCTCACTAATGGGCCTGTCCCACTTAGGCGATTTTTTTCGGCGACTGTCATAGTCATAGCAGGTCACCAAAAAAACAGTGACTGGACCCCCTCTCGACAATGTCTACGACAATGGCTACAACAACCTACCACCTAGTCGACGTCAAGGTACGGCAAGCTACCGACAACCGGTGACCGATTAGGGCGTCCGCTTACTACCACACCTACGACAACTACGTCCGCCCGCGACAAGCTATGGCAAGGTATGACCCTGTCAGCGACAAGTGAAGACAACGTAAGACAATTCAGTCGCCGATATCTGTCGCCGGTTGACGTAGGTTGACGTAGGTAGTCACCAATGGAATTCAACGAAGTCAGCACCGGCAACAACCTACGTCAGCAGGCGACAACCTACGTCATCCTGGCGACAACCAACGTCATCCTGGCGACAACCAACGTCATCCTGGCGATAACCAAGACTGCACCTATGTCAGGAGAAGTCAAGCTACGCTCATTGGCGTCAAGCCAAGTGTCGCCGATTGTTGCCGAAAAGTTTTGAACATTTCAAAATCCAGCGGCGACCACAAAATCGCTACGATTCTTTGGGCGACTGAGGAGACTACTCACGACCATACAGGCGACAACCCGGCGACCATGTAGTGGCCTAAAAAATCGCCTAAGTGGGACAGGCCCTTAAAGGTGACAACACAAGAGATGGGGTGGTAAAGAAGGAATATGGCCTGCTCATTTTCATTGCTAGGGGCATTGAATATTAGAGTCAGGAAGTCATGATGCAGCTCTATGAATTTGTGTGTAGCAAGGAACTGCGGATGCTGGTTTATACAGAAGATAGACACAAAATGCTGAAGTAACTCAGCAGGTCAGGCAGCATCTCTGGAGAAAAGGAACAGGTGATGTTTCAGGTTGGGACCCTTCATCAGACTGTCTCAAGAAGGTTTTCCCACCCGATACATAATAGTAAGATTAAACGAGAACTTACCAGTTTGAAGTTTGATCGTTATTTTATGAGGAGTAACGTTGAGGGATTACGTGAAGAACCCCGCTAGGACGCATGCGTGGCATTCTTCAAAGCAGCGGTGTGAAATCACAGATAACTGTAATGACTAAACATAGTAAGATTAGAGAAGAGATACCAGTTGAGTATATGATCAATCCCTCAACGTTACTCCTCATAAAATAACGATCAAACTTCAAACTGGTAAGTTCTCGTTTAATCTTACTATTTTACTTCGGAGTCACGTAAGTGACTGCGTGAAGATTTTAAAGCTCTGTGATTTCATGCTGTGGAAACGAGTCCATGCATCACATCTGCCTTGATTATGGGGAGAATAGTGTTAACATCATTAGACATCAATACGATAATGAAAACCCAACGATAAATATATTAACACCAAATTATAGCCCCTATTTATGGGGTAAATTATATTACAGAACTTAAAATTGTTTCTGCAAATGTTCCAGGTTCAATGACTGGTTTGTTATAAAATCGTTGGAAAGTTTTCTCCGTTGACCATCTTGCTGTCTTGAGGATTTGGTCCATAGGAACATCCAACTTCATAGCTGCCGATGTAGCGGCAGCCCTGGTGGAGTGAGATTTAAAAATGCTAGTGTCTACTCCAGCCTTTATTAGGACCTGTTTTAGCCATCTAGAGATGGTCTGGACTGTCACTGTTTTAAGTGGCTTTGTAGCTGATTAAAAGTGACAATTCTTTCCCTCTGATGATCTTAGTATACTCCATATATGATAGTAAGTGTGTTACAATACAGAGACGATCATCTGTCGGATAGGCCCTGAATTCTGTTTTTAGGCCTGCTGACCCCTGTCTGTTTTGTTTGACTAATTCATTGATGTGAAAAGTTAAATTTCCAGATGAAATAGTCATGTTGTCCAGCCTTAGTTTCTGTAGTGACTGGACTCTATGTGCCGTGACCAAGGCCATCAGCATGACTGTTTTCATAGTCAGTTTATGTAGGGACAGAGCTGTAGCTGGAGACCAGTTTCTTAACATGGTCAGTACAATGCTCACATCCCATATTTGGGAGTACCTGGTTCTTGGGGGATTATCATTAAAAATGCCCCTCATGAGTTTGGTTGCCAGGGTGTGTCCCAACAGAATGCCGCTCTGTTCCTTGCCACAGGTATGTTGACAGAGCACTTCTGGTGCAGTTGATGGCACTATGACTGAGCCTCTCATCATAATGGAGGCTTGCCAGGAATTCCAGAACAGACGGGATGTTCATAGATCTGTGGGTGATCTTTCCTTTGTTACTGGATGGACCAGTATATTAGGTCTATGATGGATGGTGATACATGGTTCTAATACCATGTCTAGTATCACCGGGAACCATGGTTGAGTAGGCCAATCAGGTACTATCAAAATACCAGACGCAGAGTCTTGCTGAATTTTCCTTAATACCCGACTGATGAGGCAGAAAGGAGGGAATGCATAAATAAACAATTTCCCCCAATGCAGCGAAAATGCATCTGTTGCTGCTGCCCCAGGGTCTGGTTCCCATTAAATATAACTTGGTAACTGGTGATTTAGCCTGGATGCGAAAAGATCGATATCTGGTGTTCCATGCCGTACTGTAATTTCAGCAAATACATATTTATCCAACATCCATTCAGTGTTTTCATTGAATTGGCGTGACCTGGTGTCTGCCACTAAATTTAGTTTACCTGGTAAGTAGGTAGCTGATATCCAAATATCTGTCTGGATACACCATTGCCAAATTGTGTTGGCCAGATTGTCACATGATGTCGATTTGTTTCCACCCATATGGTTGATATATGCTACCACGGTGGTGTTGTCAATTTGTAGTCTAACATGCTGGTGATTTAACCCAGAACAATATGACTTAAGGCCATGGAATGCACTTAACATTTCCAGGTAGTTTATGCCCAGTGTTTGTAATAATGATGCCTCCTGTGCATTCCATCTCCCTCCACAGCTGGAGATGGAATTGGTAGCATCCCAACCAAGTGCACTGGCATCAGTTTGTAGCACCGTAGACGGGTTGCTGATAATTATTGGATTGGAACAATACCTGATGTTATGTTCCCACTATTTTAGTTCCATTATGGCCTCTGTTGGTAGCTTCATTGGTCTGTCAAAATGGCCACCATTAATTTTGAGTGCTCTTATTTTTGCTCTCTGTAAATTTCGATAGTGTAAAGGTCCGAATTGTGTGGCTGGAAATGCAGCCACTATCTTCCCAATTATTCTAGCTACCAGTCTAATGGATGGTTTGGTGATGTCAATGATTTTGCTACAAGCCTCTATTAAGGCTGTAACCTTTTCTTTCGGCAAAGTCACTGGCATGAGAACTGAGTTAATGGTGAACCCCACATAATCCATTTTTGTTGAAGGCGTTAATTTAGACTTAACTGGATGGATGATAAACCTCAGTTTTTCAAACAATTGTTTTGTGGCTGTTACCGCTTGTTTAGCCAATTCCAAAGTTTTGCCAACAATAAGTATGTCATCTAGATATGCCATTACCATGTGTTTTTGTTTCCGCAGTAACGCTAGGGCTGGTTTCAAAATTTTTGAGAACACCCTGGGGGCTGATGTTAGACCATTAGGTAGTGCCCTGTATTGCCACTGCTGACCCATCCAGTTTAATTTTAAATAACATCTGTGGTCACCTCTTGTGGATACTGTATAGTAAGCATCTTTTAAATCGATGCTTGCCATGTAGTAGCCGTCGGAAATCAATTGCTTAGCAGTAACAAAGGTTTCCATCTTGAAATGAATATATTGTACAAAGGTATTCAAAGTAGTCAAATCGATGATGATGCGGGAACCACCATCTTTAATGTTTTTTTTTATTTTTTATAAAGATGTTGGACACGCATTCCTGTGATTCGTGTTGGGTTTTCTCAATTACTCCTTTTTTATATAGCCGCTGTAATTCAGCATGTGCTTTAGATTTTTCTATGCCTGTGAGCATGAACATTCGGTTCGGTACATGCTGAACTGGAGGGTTATGTTTTTGTATAAATTCTATGGTATAACCCTGGATACTGCTTAGAATATAAGTGTCGGTAGTTAACTTATTCCATGCATCCAAATAATATCGTAATCTCCCACCAACTTCCATGCTCCCTTTAATTCTTAAGGAACCAGACCCACCTACCTCCATGGTTACCAGTGGTAGGTGTGTTACTTCTTCGGCATCCTCCGTGGACGTTGAGGCGCCGTTGTCTGGGTCTGTAGTTGGGTTGGTGTTGAGGGCTTGCGCATTTTCCAGGAAGGTCGGTCTGGGCCATGGCTTAAAAAAGACCGATGTTGGGTGTTCCTGGTTTTTGCGCCTCTTAATCTAGTTCTTTGACTTGTTTTGATAAATCCCCTCCAAATAGTAGTATTGATGGTTTGGAGGTTCCAGGTTTGCAGAGGCCTGCAAATTTGGGGTCTAAAGCCGGTTGGATAGCACTTTTCCTAATATTGTTTAACTCGTATTGTGAGATGCAGAGTAAAGCCAGTGCATCTTGGTGGTCTTGGGTCATGTTTTGCTCATTCACATTCCTGCTGTTAGGACTTTTAGGACTTTCTGTATTTTTAAGTCCCTGGTTCTAATTAATGCCCCGACATGTTTCCAGATGCACTGGTTGACACTGGGAACATTTAGCGACTTGCAGTTCCCTGGTGGTAAGTGTTGTGCCGTGGCGTCCGATAATGCCTGTCCCTGTAGTTGGTTAAAAGACATGTAGTCAACGCTTGCCGCTATTTTCGGCTCCAGGTTTAGGCCAGTTTGGTCGGGTTGGATAAACTGGGACACCGTATCCAACATGTTTTCTTTCACCCCAGGCATACTAGGGGTATGTTGATCACTCCCCGCTTCAGGGTCAGCCCAGAATTGACCCTCCGTGCTCCCCTCTGATGAGGGAGAAACACTGTGCAGCCCCACAAGAGGTACTGCTGTGGGGCTTACTAACTGCCCACTGTGGCTAGCCTCCATCTCCCGGAGCCTGCCACTTTGGAGTATTTCCTCCTGCAGCCGCTCCAACCGGCTCCAATGCTCACGGGCACTGGCCGCTCACGGCTGCTCCTGTTCCCCCAGCCGCTCCAACCGGCCCCAATGCTCACGGGCACTGGCCGCTCGCAGCTGTTCCTGATCCTGCAGCCGCTCCAACCGGCTCCAATGCTCACGGGCACTGGCCGTCGCGGCTGCTCTTGTTCCCCGCTCCCAGCCGCTCCAACCGGCTCCAATGCGCACGGGCACTGGCCGCTCGCGGCTGCTCCTGAAGCCGCTGCAACCGGCCCCAATACTCACGGGCACTGTCCGCTCGCGGCTATTCAGAGTCGGACTCATCGGAGTCAACGACTCTGTTAGTTTTTTGCTTCGCTCTACCGCCCGGCCGTGGCCGGTGCGAGAGCGAAGTCGGGCACAGCTGTTCCCATTTCGGGAGATTGGCGTGCCGTTGGCTGCTGCTGCCGGCTGCCCGCAACTCCGCGGTTCTCCCCCGCCAGCTTTTTCGCAGCCTTCGTGGATCTGGTCCATGTCTCCACCTGTAAGGTAAGTGGAAGGAACGCAGAGTCTCCTTACCTGCTGTTCCCAGCTTTCAAATTCTGCCGCTAAGGGGAACGTCGTTCCCCCTGCTGTGACTCGTTGCAATGCGTGTAGCGATATGACACGCATGCATCCTGGCGGGGTTCTTCACGTAGTCACTCACGTGACTCCGAAGTAAAATCTAATTATTTTCTTCAGAGATGCTGCCTGACCTGGTGAGTTGCTCCAGCATTATGTGTCTATCTATAGGACTTTGGTTAGGATGCATTTGGTTAGGCGTTCTGTCTTTGAACTGTCTTTAATTGGACTTTATCAGACTTTATCTTGCATTTAATGTTGCATCCTTTATTCTTTTTTATGTGTTCTGTAGACGGCTTGATTGTAATTATGTATAGTATTTTCTTTGACTTCAGTACACAACCAAAAGCTTTTCACTGTAACTTGGTACACGTGACAACAATAAACTAAACTAAATTAAACTAAACTCATGATCTAGCTTCCAACATTCTCAGAGAGTAAAAATTCCAGAGATTCAATACCCTTTGAGAGATGAAATGTTCTCAGTCTTGAATGCTGGCACTTTATTTTGCAGCTATGTCCTTTGATTATTTCTGCCCCACTGATGAAAACATCCCAACCATCTACCCTGTCAAGCCCTCTCAGAATCTCACATATTCAAATGTTGATCCCTCATTCTTCTACACAGCCCTTGTCTGTTTTGTCTGGACATCGCTCTGTGTGAGTGGCCTGCAATGGTCATGGGCCACAGAAACACAAGCAAATCTTATCCGAGTGAAATCTAAACATATGCTGCTCACAGTTTGATGTTACATTGTGTCCTGCAGGCTCCCATCATTTGTATATCAAGCACACAAAGGACATAAACTTTGCAGGCTGTGCTTTCCCCACAGGAAGCTCCTTCACACAGTGAAGAGAAATGTTACACTGTGCGTTTTCTCTTGTGACATGAGGTATGATTCAGAAATTTGCAGGTCTTAAAAATATGTGCCTGCACTTCTCAATCACTGTTGCTGCTTGCTCCATCCGGTAAGCAGGTTAATGATGAATAGAAACAACCAAGGAAGCAAAGGTGAATCGCATTCTGATAAGGGCCTGTTCCACTTACGTGTCCTTGGCACGCAAATTACGTGACCTCGTGGTCGCATTGAGGCGCACGGGCATCGTATGGCCGCGCGGGGCCGGTCCCACTTAGAAGCACGGATGGGTATGTAGTTGTGCGAGACATCACGCGGAGCTCCGAATTTTTTGTAGTGAACAAAATCTTTGCGCGCCAACGGCCTGTCGCGGAACTGACGGCCAAAGTGGGACAGGTCCAAGACCCTGGCGCGACGCAACGTCTCACCTTCAACAGCAGCAGAAGCAGGCAAACGATCGCAGAACTTGGCCTGGGGCTCACGGCCATTGCAGTCCGGATCCGCCCGCACTTCTACTCCCAGAGCGGGGCCAAGAAAATTGAAGATAGATAGAAAATGTAGGAGTAACTCAGCGGGACCAGCAGCATCTCTGGAGAGAAGCAATGGGTGACGTTTCGGGTCAAGACCCTTCTTTTCAGACTGAAGAAGAGTCTTGACACCAATCGTCACCCATTCCTTCTCTCCAGAGATGCTGCCCGTCCCGCTGAGGTACTCCAGCTTTGTGTCCATCTTCAAATGAGGTTACGCGCTCCAGACGGCTGTGCGTATGCATGTAATCGCGCCCGACCTTCGCGGAACTATCGCTGCACAATGCGACCATGAGGTAGCGTAATTTGTGTGCCAAGGACACGTAAGTGGGACAGGCCTTTTACTCACCAACCAGCCACTAAATATAATCCCTCTCACTGGCTCCCTTCATCCTTACTCTGACCGCAAGAGTGAGAAGTTCATGTTTTCTGGAAGCTCTTTCTTTCTCTTACAATATAAGGATAAATTTGCTCCAGTTCATGACCCTATACCACTCTCTTTGGTTTCTCTCACATACTTTCCCATGCATTCATTTCTCACTTAGTAAGTTATAAAGCATACCAACTGTGCTATCTTTCTGCAAATGGATTACCCAACATCTCTTCCTGCTGCTGATCCTACAGCAGACAGTCAATCGATCTCTGCAGATGTGACAGAGGCTGGCACCTGCAAAACAAAATTAGGAACCATCACAATGATCCTCATTCCTTTCAGTACAGAGTATTCTTCACTAAATAATCTGCCGGAAATAGCAGGGGACCGAGGGTCAAATGAGATGGAGGAACTGAGTGAAATCCAGGTTAGCCAGGAAGTGGTGTTAGGTAAATTGAATGGATTAAAGGCCGACAAATCCCCAGGGCCAGATAGGCTGCATCCTAGAGTACGTAAGGAAGTAGCCCCAGAAATAGTGGATGCATTAGTGATAATTTTTAAAAACTCTTTAGATTCTGGAGTAGTTATGAGGATTGGAGGGTAGCTAATGTAACCCCACTTTTTAAAAAGGGAGGGAGAGAGAAAAAGGGGAATTACAGACCAGTTAGTCTAACATCGGTAGTGGGGAAACTGCTAGAGTCAGTTATTAAAGATGGGCTAGCAGCACATTTGGAAAGTGGTGAAATCATTGGACAAAGTCAGCATGGATTTATGAAAGGTAAATCATGTTTGACGAATCTTATAGAATTTTTCGAGGATGTAACTAGTAGAGTGAATAAGGGAGAACCAGTGGATGTGTTATATCTGGACTTTCAGAAGGCTTTCGACAAGGTCTCACATAAAAGATTAGTATACAAACTTAAAGCACATGGTATTGGGGGTTCAGTATTGATGTGGATAGAGAACTGGCTGGCAGACAGGAAGCAAAGAGTAGGAGTAAACGGGTCCTTTTCACAATGGCAGGCAGTGACTAGTGCGGTACCGCAAGGCTCAGTGCTAGGACCCCAGCTATTTACAATATATATTAATGATTTGGACGAGGGAATTGAATGCAACATCTCCAAGTTTGCGGATGACACGAAGCTGGGGGGCAGTGTTAGCTGTGAGGAGGATGCTAGGAGGCTGCAAGATGACTTGGATAAGCTGGGTGAGTGGGAAAATGCATGGAAGATGCAGTATATTGTGGATAAATGTGAGGTTATCCACTTTGGTGGCAAAAACAGGAAAGTAGACTCTTATCTGAATGGTGGCCGATTAGGAAAAGGGGAGATGCAACGAGACCTGGGTGTCATGGTACACCAGTTATTGAAAGTAGGCATGGAGGTGCAGCAGGCAGTGAAGAAAGCAAATGGTATGTTAGCATTCATAGAAAAAGGATTTGAGTATAGGAGCAGGGAGGTTCTACTGCAGTTGTACAGGGTCTTGGTGAGACCACACGTGGAGTATTGCGTACAGTTTTGGTCTCCTAATCCGAGGAAAGACATTCTTGCCATAGAGGGAGTACAGAGAAGGTTCACCAGACTGATTTCTGGGATGTCAGGACTTTCATATGAAGAAAGACTGGATAGACTTGGCTTGTACTCGCTAGAATTTAGAAGATTGAGGGGGGATCTTATAGAAACTTACAACATTCTTAAGGGGTTGGACAGGCTAGATGCAGGAAGATTGTTCCCGATGTTGGGGAAGTCCAGAACAAGGGGTCACAGTTTAAGGATAAGGGGGAAGTCTTTTAGGACCGAGATGAGAAAAACATTTTTCACACAGAGAGTGGTGAATCTCTGGAATTCGCTGCCACAGAAGGTAGTTGAGGCCAGTTCATTGGCTATATTTAAGAGGGAGTTAGATGTGGCCCTTGTGGCTAAAGGGATCAGGGGGTATGGAGAGAAGGCATGTACAGGTTACTGAGTTGGATGATCAGCCATGATCATATTGAATGGCGGTGCAGGCTCGAAGGGCAGAATGTCCTACTCCTGCACCTATGTTCTATGTTTCTATGTTTCTATGTTTCTATTCTGCTTATTATCCATCTGTAAATATCCCCTGCCTATTCAGGCCCCCATTACCCACAGGCTTGAGGTTGATTTATATATGTGCATTAATGGCATGTATCTTTTCACCTCTAGTATTTCTCTCAGTTCCTTCACCGTCCTCAGGATGCCAAACATCTAGCTTAGGTTGTGTCAGAAATTATTTCAGCTAGCCAATTTGGAAACCACTGTCTTTGAACCGAAACATTAGCTTTGCTTTTCTTCCTGCAGATACCGCCTGACCTGCTAAGTATTTCCAGCATTTTTTGTTCTTATTTTAGATTTCCAGCATCTGCATTTTTTTTCTCTATATTTTTACTTCATTCGGAAAAACAGAGCTATTGATTTCAGTTCAAACACTAAGCCTCAAGCAACGGGGACATCTAGCCTTTCCTGGCAGCTCTTTGAATGGCCAATTTTTCACAGCCTCAATGTCCTATTTGACCTCAAGCTAAAGTTCTCAGGCTGCATTCTCACTACTTTACAAATTTCTCGTATTTTCTGACAATGAAATAGGCCATATGGCCCATCAAGTCTACGTTGGCTCGCAGAGCATTTCAATCAACTGCAGTGGCTAAATAACCCATCAGCATACCCATAACTCCCTGGTCAATTCGGCCCTTCCCACCCAAACCACCCCCTCCCCTGGTACTTTCCCTTGCAACCACAGGAAATCCTACACTTGTTGCTTTACCTCCCCCCTCGACCATCCAAGGACCCAAGCAGTCTTTCCAGGTGAGGCAGAGGTTCACCTGCACCTCCTCCAACCTCATCTGTTGCATCCGCTGTTCTAGGTTTCAACTGCTCTACATCGGTGAGACCAAGCGCAGGCTTGGTGACCGTTTCGCCAAACACCTCTGCTCAGTTCGCATTAGCCAACCTGATCTCCTGGTGGCTCGGCACTTCAACTCTCCCTCATTCTGAATCCGACCTTTCTGTCCTGGGCCTCCTCCATGGCCAGAGTGAGTCCCACCACAAATTGGAGGAGCAGCACCTCATATTTCGCTTGGGCAGTTTAGAGTCCCACCACAAATTGGAGGGGCAGCACCTCATATTTCGCTTGGGCAGTTTACACCCCAGCGGTATGAATATTGACTTCTCCAATTTCAGGTAGTCCTTGCTTTCTCCCTCCTTCCCTTCCCTTTCCCAGCTTTCCCACTTCTCCACCTCTTCCTTTCTTCTTCCCAGCACTCTCCTACCCCAACATCAGTCTGAAGATGGGTCTCGACCCGAAATGCCTATGTCTTCGCTCCATAGATGCTGCCTCACCCACTGAGTTTCTCCAGCATTTTTGTCTACCTTCGATTTTTCCAGCATCTGCAGTTCTTTCTTAAGCATATCTGAGGATGTCTTGGAAACCAGAATACTTGAGAGAAACCTAAGTGGTCATAGGGAAATTGTACTAATTCTAGTCTGCAACATGCTGCAGCAGTTGATGTTGTGGCCTCACAGCTCCAGTGACCTGGGTCTGATCCTGACTTTAAGTGCTGTCTGTTTGAAGTTTGCACATTCTCCCTGTGACTACATGAGGTTTCTCCCAGGCACTCTGGTTTTCTTTGACATGCAAAAACATGCTGGAAGGTTAATTGGCCACTGTAGATTGCATCTTGTATAGGCAAGTGACAAGAGAATCAAAAAGGAGTTGATGGGCATGTAAGAGAAAATAATTACAGGGCCACAGGTGAAGTAGAAGGGGAATGGGATTGATGAGCTTGTTCTATTGAAAGCCAGCATGAATCCAATTAACTAAATGGCCTTCTTCTTTGTCAGTATAAGAAACAATGAAAATTGTGGTCTACTTCAATTTCCATAACATTAACCCATTCGCATTTACCTCAGCATGCCTGTGCTGAGATCCTTTTCTCAATCAGTTATCTCCAAACACAATTCCCCAATGGTTTAAAAGTTGGCTCCTCCACCATCACCTGTAGAATTCAGTTCCATCAAGATCCCTTTCCCTGTCCTATCCTGCACCAGGATCTGCTCATTGACTACCCTGACCCTTCAGTGACCTATAAGGGGCCATGATCTTCAGTGGCTGAAATCTAATGTCATCTCCATGTTTATTCTTCCCGTTGACTCAACACTGAATATTTCTATAAATTCCTGTGTAATATCCACCTGAACAATAATCATTCATTCATTCTTTGCTTTGATCAAACTTTTATCGTCCTTCAGCAGATGGCCACTCAGGCATTTAGACACAGCAATCTGGAACTTTTTTTCCGAAACCCCTCCAGCTCCCCTTCACCCATTTCCTCCGTTAAGAGCTCCCTTGTTAAATCTTGCATGAAAGACCTTGATCTTTTTATTGTTGCTCCGGTACTTAGCAAAGGCAGTATTGGTTAATCATGGCACTGAGGCGTGGTGGTTTGTTTCTGGCATTCTGTGTATCTGCATTCCGTTCTTCCACTCCTAAGTGTGTTCACCATATGCAGAGCAATGTGACCGATACCTCTTTTGAATCTTGTCTTCTGGGTGGATCACTTTGATCTGGTCCTACTATACCAATAGCACCGACTAGCGATGGGTCTGTCCAAGTATTAACCAGGTCAAAATCTGCTTATTTGGGTGATAAAAATATATCACAGCCTCAGAAATAATCTATGAAGGTGATTGTGAATCTGTGGAACAGTTACTCCACAGATATTTTTGTTCAGTGTAGTTCAGAGATACAGCAAAAGAAACAGGCCCTTCATCCCAGTGAGTCCATGCTGATCATTGATTGCCCATACACTAGTTATATGTCCTACATATGAGGGGCAATTTACAGAAGCCTACAACAATCTGCACATCTTTGAAATGTGGAAGGAATCTGGAGCACCTGGAGAAAACCCACACAATCACAGGGAGAACGTACAAGCTCCATACAGACAGCACCAGTAGTCAGGATTGAACCCAGGTCTCTGTCTTTGTGAGGCTGCAGCTCAAAGGTTCAATGGTTTAAAGGTTCAAAGGTTCTTTATTAGTCACATACACCAATTGGTGTAGTGAAATGCTTATCGCCAATGCAGCACATCAAAAAAGAATACGGACATAACAATAATAAAGAAATTTAAACATAAAAACATCCCCCCACAATGGTTCCCATTATGAGGGAAGGCACAATGTCCAGTCCCCATCCCCATGTCCACCCACAGTCTGGCCTATTTTGGCCTCCACAGTCGCCTTTGCGGAGGCCCAAAGTTCCAGGCCCTTCTCGCCAGATGATGGTACTCCGGCGTCGGGAGAATCCTCGCAGCGGCATGGGAAACCTGGAACAGCCGCTTCCTTACCGGAGACCGCAGCTTCCGAAGCCGACAGGCCGCGCTGGATGAAGCTCCATCACTGGCGATGTCTGCGAGAGATCCCAGGCTCGAATGTAAAGTTCAGCGCCGCCGCCCGCAGCTGGCCGCTCCACAGACCCGCAGCTCCGCGATGTTTTTTACCGGCGGTCTCAGCTCACCGGAGTTCCAGCGCGGCGACCCGGGCAAGGCATTGCCCACTCCGCGATAGCGCTCCAGCGCTGTGCCGCCCTCGAAGCCGAGGTTCTGGCCAGTCCACTCAGGAAACGCCGCTCTAGGCCCGCTGGTAGGTCGCGAGAATGGGTCGAAGATGCTGCCCAGAGAAAAGCCGCCTCTACGACCAGGTAGGGACCCTAGAAAGCAGTGCCCCCCCCCCCCACCCCACCCCCCACATAAAAAAGACTAGAGCTCCAGAAACAAAACACTTTAACTAACTAAAAATAAAAAAAAGAGGTGAAAAAACAGACAGCTGCAGGCTGGGCAGCCATACCCATACAGGATGGCGTACCCTCTACCACTGTGCCACTGTGTTACCTTATAATTATGACTAAACATGACTGTTGCATACCTCTAGTTTCACATAGCCATTTCCTCCATGCTCTCCGAGCATGATTTTTAGAAAGGGCCAGGTAAAGCTATTCACGACCGGCAAAGCCATTCTCCACAACATGTTATATAGTTCTGCGCAGAGAAACTGCCAACGGCTGTGCAGAATCAGTGAGATATTATATGCGGGAATAATTAATGTGGACACTTGTTGCCATAAGCACTTGATAATTAAAAGTAGACTAATCGTATTAAATCTCCTAATTTACAGGATGTATTCCTTGGGCTGATTGTATAAAAGACCAATTGTAGCCAGATTTTAAAGGAGAATACCGTTAAGTTACAAACAGGCCACAATGCCAGAAAGTCCAGGGATACAAATTTGATCCTAAAATTACTCCAAAGGATTTTCTCACTCTTCTACCCAGCCTACTTAAGGAAGTAGCCCCAGAAATAGTGGATGCATTAGTGATAATTTTTCAAAACTCTTTAGATTCTGGAGTAGCTCCTGAGGATTGGAGGGTAGCTAATGTAACACCACTTTTTAAAAAGGGAGGGAGAGAGAAAATGGGGACTTACAGACCAGTTAGTCTAACATCGGTAGTGGGAAATCTACTGGAGTCAATTATTAAAGATGGGATAGCAGCAATTTGGAAAGTGGTGAAATTATTGGACAAAGTCAGCATGGATTTATGAAAGGTAAATCATGTCTGATGAATCTTATAGAATTTTTCGAGGATGTAACTAGTAGAGTGGATAAGGGAGAACCAGTGGATGTGGTATATCTGGACTTTCAGAAGGCTTTCGACAAGGTCCCGCATAAGAGATTAGTATACAAACTTAAAGCACATGGTATCGGGGGTTCAGTATTGATGTGGATAGAGAACTGGCTGGCAGACAGGAAGCAAAGAGTAGGAGTTAATGGGTCCTTTTCAGAATGGCAGGCAGTGACTAGTAGGGTACCGCAAGGCTCAGTGCTGGGACCCCAGCTATTTACAATATATATTAATGATTTGGATGAGGGAATTGAATGCAACATCACCAAGTTTGCGGATGACACAAAGCTGGGGGGCAGTGTTAGCTGTGAGGAGGATGCTAGGAGGCTGCAAGATGACTTGGAAAGGCTGGGTGAATGGGCAAATGCATGGCAGATGCAGTATAATGTGGATAAATGTGAGGTTATCCACTTTGGTGGCAAAAACAAGAAAGTAGACTATTACCTGAATGGTAGCCGATTAGGAAAAGGGGAGATGCAACGAGACCTGGGTGTCATGGTACACCAGTCATTGAAAGTAGGCATGAAGGTGCAGCAGGCAGTGAAGAAAGCGAATGGTATGTTAGCATCCATAGCAACAGGATTTGAGTATAGGAGCAGGGAGGTTCTACTGCATTTGTACAGGGTCTTGGTGAGACCACACCTGGAGTATTGCGTACAGTTTTGGTCTCCTAATCTGAGGAAGGACATTCTTGCCATAGAGGGAGTACAGAGAAGGTTCACCAGACAGATTCCTGGGATGTCTGGACTTTCATATGAAGAAAGACTGGATAGACTCGGCTTGTACTCGCTAGAATTTAGAAGATTGAGGGGGGATCTTATAGAAACTTACAAAATTCTTAAGGGGTTGGACAGGCTAGATGCAGGAAGATTGTTCCCAATGTTGGGGAAGTCCAGAACAAGAGGTCACCGTTTAAGGATAAAGGGGAAATCTTTTCGGACTGAGATGAGAAAAACATTTTTTACACAGAGAGTGGTGAATCTCTGGAATTCTCTGCCACAGAATGTAGTTGAGGCCAGTTCATTGGCTATATTTAAGAGTGAGTTAGATGTGGCCCTTGTGGCTGAAGGGATCGGGGGGTATGGAGAGAAAGCAGGTACAGGATACTGAGTGGATGATCGATCATCCATGATCATATTGAATGGCGGTGCAGACTCGAAGGGCCGAATGGCCTACTCCTGCACCTATTTTCTATGTTTCTATGTTTCTAAGACAGATTCATCACCAGACAGGCAGATGGGAGCAGGCATTCACGGATAATAGGCTTTAGGTGTGGAAGGATTGAATGTGTGCCCAGTTGTTAGGAAGTGATGAGACGAGATCTAAGGATATCTAGATATGCCTTGTATCACTAGAAAATCTGAAATAAATGCCAACTTCATTATTCAGTCTCTCCTGACTTCTGTTCCATAAGACCTCGACTAGTATTGATGTTCGTATTCCTTTCATATCTCACTTTCCTTCTAAAACTGGGGGCTGAGCAACGAACGGTCCAGCAGGTGGCAGAGGCCAGAACTCTGAACAAACTGGGTTCATTAGACCAACCCCACTCACCCACTCCATGCCCTGAAGGTGATCAAGAGCAGCATCTTCAGTCAGAGACTGATTGCACCAATGTGCAAAACTGAGAGACATAGGAAGTCTTGTATACCAGCTGCTATAAGGTTATATAATGCGCATAAATAACTGCACTTTTTTTCACTCATTGTATTTTAACTTGTATTTTATCTTGTTAAGTATGGAATCTATTTGAGGAAATGTGTGGTGTTATGTCTGTCTTGAAGCTATCGTGGCACTGTAATTTCCTGTAAAGGATTATTAAAGGTATAATCAATCAATAATCAATCAATCAATCAAGCAATCAATCAATCAATCAATCAATCAATCAAACTGGACTTTCATCAGACTTTCTAGACACAAAAGCTGGATAAACTCAGCAGGACAGCCAGCGTCTCTGGAGAGAAGGAATGGGTGATGTTTCGGGTCGAGACCCTGCTTCTTCACTGTGTGCAGATTTATGATAAGGGAATAACGTTTAGTGCAAGATAAAACCAGTAAAATCTGATCACAGATCATCCGAGGGTCTCCAAATGAGGTGGATAGTAGTTCAGGCTGATCTCGAGTTGTGGTACATGTATCTGTGCCCTGCAGATGGCTCAATTGTAATCATGTATTGTCTTTCTGCTGACCGATTAGCTCACCTAAAAAGCTTTTCACTGTACCTAGGTACGTGACAATAAACTAATCTATGCTAAACTAAAATAAATTTAACTAAACTAAACTAAACTAAACTAAAATTAAACTGAACTAAACCAATAGTAGATAAAAAATGCTTGAGAAACTCAGCAGGTGAGGCAGCATCAATGGAGAAAAGGAGTAGGCGATGTTTCAGGTCGAGAACTGAAACGTCGCCTACTCTTTTTCACCACAGATGCTGCCTCATCCGCTGAGTTTCTCCAGCATTTTTTGTCTACTTTCGATTTTTCCAGCATCTGCAGTTCCTTCTTAAACTAAACCAATAGATCAATTTCCATTGTAATTTCCAGGTCCCACACATTCATGATAGAAGGATCTCTCTGTCTATCCATGGATGCTTTGCTTGCCTGCAGAAAACAAAAACACATTAATATCAAACACTGCTTAGCACAGCAACATCACCAGACACAAGTTGCTGCCCTCATCTTAACTATCCCACCCACAACTCGTTTCTGTTAAGTCTGAGAACTTAAAATTAAAATTAGGGTCAAAATATCAGAAATAGCCTATTAGGGTGTGATTGAATGTTCTTACTAACGGAGATTAGTTTCTTAAATAACCATGTGTTGTATGCTGATGAAGCAGAACAGTGTTATTGCAAGTCTTTTCAGAGTTGTCATCTTTGCAACAATTTCATTTCAAGCTCTTTATATTCTGAATAGGTCATAGGTTCTGTTCATTCTTTAAAACATTGCAAGCATCAGGATATTGTTTGGAGAGATAGATGATTCATTCCATTACTTTACCATTTCCCTCTATTCCTTGACATACTTCTAGTTCAGTTTTTGCAGATTCATCTCAGAATTTGGATTTAACAAACCAACCTGCATGTCTTTGGGATGTGGGAGGAAACCAGAACACATGGACGAAACTCCAAGCAGTCACAGGGAGAGCATGCAAACTCCACAAAGGTAGCACTGGAGGTCAGGATTGAACTTAGACCATTGGAGCTGTGCAAGAACAGCTTAACGAGCTGCACCACTGTATTACCACATCAGGTATGTTGATTTTTAATTTGGTTGGTTGAGACTACAAGCAACTAACTAATGAACAAATTAAGATATGTTGTCTATTTACTGTACATCTGGTACAAAATAAAGGATATTGCAGTATTTAAAATGTCTGGATAATTTTATATATGTGGGTAAATGGAGCTCTGATGCAGAATAGCATTGTGTAAATGTGATTGAATAAATTAATCCTGTTCCTTTGTTCAGCATTAATTTACATTATAGACTAGTTTATATTTTAATATCAGCGGTTTAAACAGTTTGCCTTAATGAATCTAGGTGTCCAATCCATTGATTGTTATTTCACACATGCCCTATTCAAGGATGCACTGCGCAGCTGTTAAAGTGAAAACTTTATAATTTCCATTTATTTGGCAAAAATAATTTTATATCATTCCAAATGGATTGGTTTGTGAACTAAGCCAAAGAGTCATTTTAGTGCCTCATTGACCCAAAGAGCACAGATCCCATGCACTTTTTTTTTGCAATTAGCATTATTTGCATAATCATTGGTAGCTCTGGAATTGGAAACAGCTGTGCTTGCAAAACATAACCATTGACGTGGGAAATGATCTGCTGCGAATGCAGGATTTAAGGCTGACAAAATCTTAAAGGGGCAGGTGTGCAGGTGTACGAAGGGCAGCAATTCTGTTTTAGAATATAATTCTAGGGGCTTCCTGTCCCTTGTTTTTCCTCATGGGCAATAGATCTTCAGGGTTAGGAATGTGTACAATAAAGAAAACAGTTTTCAAAATGGAGTGTCCAAGATTTCAAGCAACCTTACAAGCTAAAATGGCAGGAGATTTACAGAAAAATACAGCATAATGTGATGAATACCATATTCTTATTGGTTTCAGTCTGGAGTCCTGTGATCAGTGGTGTGCTCAGAGATTGGTTCTGGGACCATTGCTGTTTGTCATTGATGTACAAGGTATGAATAGTAAGTTTGCCGATAACACTAAAATATCAGGCATAATTTTAAGGTGAGAGTGGAAAGATTTAATAGGAACCCGACAGGGAACATTTACACACGGTGGGTATATAAAATGATCTGCCAGAGAAAGTAGATGAGACAGGTATAATAACAACATTTCAAATATATTTGGATGGGTAAATGGATATGAAAGGTTTAAAGGTTTATGGGCTAAATGCAGACAAATGAGACTAGCTTAGATAGGGCATCTTGGTTTGCATGGATGAATTTGTATCAAATTATTGATAATAAAAAAACAATTGCAGATACTGGTTTATACCAAAGATAGAGACAAAATGTTTGAAGAAGTGTCCCAACCCGAAACGTAAACTATCCATTTTCTCCAGAGATGCTCCCTGACCAGCTGAGTTACTCCAGTGTATTGTGTCCATCAAATTATTGATATTCAGTTCACATTCGTGAAATGAAAACTATTTTTTGAAGATAAACTGGTTAATGTTGAGTATTAAAATTTAAATCTTCCTTGTTTATATTGGGATAATATAATTAATTTCTAGGATAATTTAGTATCATATGATATATTCGCCATCATTAAAAAGTTGAATTATGTGAATTAAATTGATACTAATTTGAATTTAGCTGAAAGAAATGTAAGGTTATCCAACATTGTAAAATGATCTGGAAAATACATAGCAATTAATCCAACTTCTCAACTTATAATTGGAAGAGATATTTGCAGAAAAGAAATCCTTCAGTGCTGGAACATTTTTGTAAATTAATATACCGTACTTGTTCCCGAGGTGTAAAACGTTAGTTATTGAATGAGAAAGATGGACGCCTCTGCATGTATTTAGCTATTGGGCACTACAGGATTATTGTATTTTAATAATCACAGGTAATTGCTGAATGCGTTATTTTGTGTACCTTAGGGTGATGAGGCGACGGTTGTGATGGATCGCCTGCTGGTGGCCCTGCAGCCAGAAACATAATTCAGGAGGAAGGAAGCTCCATGATCATCAGGTAAGGAGCTAATGAATGGATGAAAGCCCAGGTTTCACAGAGCTACAGTAAGCCTGTTTAGTGCAGAATGTAGTAGGGGATGTCAGCCTACATTTAACTATTGTGACAGGAGAACCTTATGATATTCATTCCTTCAGTGACACCCTCAAATCCAAAATCTCTTCTTGTCAAGATCTGTTTGTTTTATCAATCTAATTTCACTCCAGCAGGCTGGGGAAAAAATCGGTTGGAATGCCATTCATAAATTCTGCAATGCTAAAAGGCAGTATTGTGTCAGCATCTGATCATCTTTTTTTTAAACTATAATTTTATCAACATTATCTTTTTAAAAAGGAAATGATCTATAAATTCATATTATCTGGCATAGGCAGAAATGATGATCAGCCTGTGTTAATTGGTACTGACATGATACTGTATCTGTAATTTTAATGGAGCCTCTTTAAAAGCGGGGGAGCCATTCCAAAAAGATTATAATGGTTTTGAACATTTCTTTGACAGTTCTGTTCAGACACATTGACATGTATTTGCTTGTAATGGAAAATTACCATTACTTTGGTCAACATCATTTTGTGAACAGGCGTTGTTTACCCAAGAACAACTTTAATTAATGGACGAGCAATGAAACAACCAGTGCCAATCTATTTACTATCAAGTTAGGTGGCATATACTCTTCTACTGTTTGAGATCAAATCAGTCTTCCTGTCAACATGGAACCCTCCCTTGCAATGATAAGCTGTCAGTTTGATCACTTATGTCGGAACCCTTTGACTACTGCACTGCGGTGCCGTGGAAAGTCTCTGTGCAAACATATCACAGGATCCAAATCAGCTGCATCCCCAGCAATTTGCTGAAGCCAAAACAAAGCAAAAATAAAAGAAAATAATTGATTTCATATTTTTCCTGAAGAGAAAGAACCACATCATCTCTTAATTTAACAAGTGGCAGCAATCTCAACCATTTTTAAACTTAGTTGTTAATGTTTCTGAAAAGTAATGAAGAGATGTAACAAAACTAACCATCCAGATTCCGGGCACTGTTTGTTTATTGTCATGTGTACAGAGGTGGAGTGAAAAGCTATTGTTGTGTGCTAACCAGTCAGTAGAAAGTTCACACCTGGATACAATCAAGACATACATGATAAAGGGAATAATGTGTTGCACAAAATAAAGTCCAGTTAAATTAAATTAAGGATAGTCTGGAGATCACCAATGAGGTAGATGGTAGCTTAGGACCACTCTCTAGTTATTGATAGGATGCTTCAGTTGCCTGATAACAGGACAACTAATCACTGGGTCTGCCAGGTCACTGAGTGTAGTCCCTACTTACGTACACAAACCAATTGTGGATGCAGAGGGGCAAGCAAGCTCACCCTCCACACTCAAGAGGATTCCATAAGGCAAACACAGGTGGGCTTCATGTCTCCACTCTGTCGGTCTCGAGCTTGGAATTCCTTGACAAAATGACTTCCACAGGTATTCAAAAACCATTCAAATCAAAGTAGGTAAATCAATTTTTAAAACATAAAAATATTTTAAAATAATAATTAAAATATTGTAAATAAAACATTAAATCCTAACAAATAATATATTTTTAATTTTATAATCAAATTATTAAATCAAATTAAAATAATTTCAAGCAATTTTCTTCACTGACCTTCAATCTCAGTGTCAGGACGTCATTTGCATTAATATACGGTCACCATCATACGCTGTCAAATGGCTGAGGACTGGATGTGCTGTGCATTTAGACCCCCCCCTTCAGCATATAAGTAAGTATTCACTGCTGGATTAAATGGTGAAACCAGCTGTGGAGCCAACATGTAAACTCTTGGGCTTTCCACCACAGACATATTGAAATTCAATTTGAGTTGAGCAGTGTGCAGCTAATAATTAAAAGTCGAGAATGTTTATTTGTGATATGCAGTGGATTTGAACAGGAACATGGAAATTCTTGCTTGCTGCATCTTTGCAGGCACATTAGATGCAACAACAATAAATACACAATAAACTATCAGTTATTCTCAGTAAGCTAGACCATGATAATGCCAAATCTAAAGTACATAGAGCAAGCATAGATAAAAAATAGACTTTACTAGAATAGTAAAATGTAGAACTATAGTCAGTCATTGATTCACTGACACCCTTTAGCAATCAGCCAGCACGATTCGGGCCATTATTGTTGCCAAAGTTCTGCACATGTTTCTGAGGAGCTACTTCTGTTGGCCCAAAAGAATACCAGAAATCAAAAATGTCAATCTTATTTACCTACAATGTTCCAGAGAAGTGTTTTATTGAAATTTGCATGGAGGAATTGTCTGGATGTAGCAGCACAGTGATGTGGAGCTGGCAGTGGCTGGTAGAGCTGTTACCTTTCAGCTCCGGACACCCGGGTTAGATCTTGACGTCGGGGATTGTCTATGTGGAGTTTGCGCATTCTTCCTGTGACCATCCGGGCACTCTGGTTTCCTCCCACATCCCAAAAACGTGCGAGTTTGTAGGTTAATTGACCTCTGTAAAATAGAAAACACCCTAATGAGTAAGGAGTAGATGAGAAAGTGGGATTACATAGAACAACTGTGAATGGGTGATCGATCAACTCCAAAGGACATATTTCCATGCTTTATCTCTAAAACTCTTTAAAAATGCGAATTCAAAAAACTTGCAGGGGAGGTAATAGATTGCACATTCAAACAACAAAAAGCAAGTGTGAGTCACCACAGAGGATAAACAAAGTACAACTTAAATGTGGTGAAGTGCAAACTCAACATCAGACAACCAAGAAGCAGAAAAAAATTGGGAACTCATAAAGCTGCAGATACTGGAATCTAGAACAAACAAAAAGTGCTGGAGGGTCTGGCAGCATCTATGAGAGACAACTTTTGGGGTTGGGATCCTACAGCCTGATGAAGTAGGGATGAGACAACAGGAAAAGAGAAGTAGGGATGGGTGAACGGTAGATGGATGGAGATAATGACAAAACCCAGAGGTGAAAAAGAAACAAAACATTGTCAGAGAAAGAAAGGCGGATTGAAATGTAAAGCTGAAAAGACAGGGTACAGGTGGAAGGGGATAGCGATGAGAAAAAGGCTGGAGGTGAAATGGAAATAGCGGATATGACAGGGGTGGGAGATGAGTGTATGAAAGCGAGGAAAGGAACAAGATGACTGGGTTGGTGGCAGATGATATAAGAAATGAGTGCAGGAGGGAGCATGGGAAAAGAGAATAACATTTGGGGCATATTACAATACAATACAATACAATACAATTCAATTTATTGTCATTTGGACCCCTTGAGGTCCAAACGAAATGTCGTTTCTGCAGCCATACATTACAAAACAAAAAGACCCGAGACACAACACAATTCACACAAACATCCATCACATCGTTGTGATGGAAGGCAAAAAAAAATTATCTCTCCACTGCACTCTCCCCCCCCCCGATGTCAGAGTCAGAGTCAAAGTCAAAGCCCCCGGCTGGCGATGGCGATTGTCCCGCGGCCATTAAAGCCACGCCGGGCGATGCATGGCCGCACACCGGGTCTTGTTGTTAGAGCCCCCGGCATGTGCTCGCAGAGTCCCACGGCCATTCCAAGCTGCGCGGGGCGGTGCTGTAAGGCCCCGCTCCAGGTGCTCTTCAACATTGGACAATTCAATGTTCATATTATTAGGTTGTAGGCTTCCCAAACAGAACATGAGTTACCGTACTTCCTGTTTGCATGTGGTCACAATCTTACAATGGAGCAGACCAAGGATACAAAGGCGAGTATGGGAATGGGAGGGAGAGTTAAAATGGTTAGCAACTGAGAGATCCAGCAGGCTTTAGGGGACAGAATGCAGGTGTTCGGCAAAATAGTTGCTGGTCCGTGCTTGGTCTCGACAATGTAGAGGAGGCCACATCCGGAACACCAAATGCAATGGATGAGGTTGTGAGAGGTGCAAGTGAACCTTTGTTTTCTAAAACAGAAGATGATGGAAATCCTCAGGCAGCATCTGGAAAATGAAATAAGGTCTTTGTGCATTCTGCATTTAACAAGGGAGGTCCAAGTACTTTATACTCGAGTAACTCCTGATGCTATTGCCAATGTTATAATTCAGTAACAGCTTTGCGTCATTTGGCTGCTCTAATAAAGGATCTCTGACGATAAATTATTTGTGTTTTTCTTCCTCCAGATGTTACTTGACCTATTGAGTGTTTCATACAATTTCTATTTTTATTTCAGATTTCTCTCCCTGCCGTTTAGTTTTCATAACCTTTTGTCAGTGGCTTATTGAGTACAAAATGTAATAATAGATCATACTAAATTTTCACATTGTGTTGTAAAGGACTTTATTGATGCTTTTGGCTGGGAATATGGTAAAAAATGGATGGTTCCCTCATTGTTAGAACAGTCCATCTTTCTTTCATTCAGTGGATCGCAACAAAATGAAAATTGAGCTGATTCTGTAATGGACAAATTATCCATTGTTCCAGTTTAATGCTCAGATAACAGAGAATAAATCCACACTGGTGAGTCCCCAATTGTGGATGGTCCCTTTGGGATGTCAGCAAAATGGGATGAAATGCTTCATTACAAAGGGCATTGGGAATCTAACGGTACTTTGGGCTTCATCACGTTATGACTTGATACCAAGTCGCCAGCCGAGTAGAGATGACCAAGGCCACCAGTGATGAACGCCACCTCCTCTACGGACGTGTACCCCCGGCCCAACGGCTGAAGTCCAGGAGAAGCTTTCTCAGCCATGTCCAGCCCCTAATAGCATCACGGGAAGAAACCAGACTCCAACTATGGACAAAAAGGCTTGAGGACGACCCCCCTCCTACTGACATGGGTATCCCTCCTTCTGAAGCCCTCCCTCCGGGCTCAGAAGCACCATGGGTCCAGTGGAAGACGCTCAACCGCCTGAGGACAGGAACAGGGCGATCAAAAGCTGCCATGGCCAGATGGGGCTATGAAACTGGCCAAACCACCTGTGAATGTGGAGAAGAGGACCATACAATGCAGCACTGCCTTGTCTGCCCCCTACTACCCAACCAGTGCAGCTCAAAGGATCTTGCAGTGTTCAATAAAAACGCAAAGGACTGTGTAAAGGAATGGGAAACTGTCATATAGCCAACCAGCTTCAAAGACACGAAAAGAAGAAGAAGACCAAGTCTGGGAGCTGGCCAAGTCTCTCAATCAAGAAACATTTCTTGATATCTAGAAGTAGAGCTCACAAAAAAGAAAACCATGAATATTGGAAGGAAAAGCAGCATTTTGAAGATGAATTTTCTAATTATTTTAAAAATACAATACAATACAATACAATAAAATTTATTTGTCATTTGAACCCCATTGAGGTTCAAATGAAATGTCATTTCTGCAGTCACACACACAAGAAAGAACCAAGACACACAATTTACACAAACATCCATCACAGCGCATCTCCTCCTCACTGTGATGGAAGGCAAAGACTTATCTCTCCCCTGCACTCCCCATTCCCCTCCCAATGTCAGAGTCAAAGTCAAAGCCCCCGGCGGGCGATGGTAATTGTCCCGCGGCCATTAACGCCGGGCCGGGTGATGCAAGGCCACGCTCCGAGTCTTGTTGTTGGAGCCCCCGGCGGGCGCTAGCAAAGTCCCGCGGCCATTCCAAGCCGCGCCGGGCGATGATGTTAGGCCCCGCTCCAGGTACTCTTCAACCCCGCAACTCGGGCGGGGGAAGTCAACCGTTGCGGAAGCCCCGAAAAGCGGTCTCCCAGCAGAGACCCGCGGGCTCCCGGTATTACTGTCCACCAGACCTGCGGTAAGCCTCCGAATCCCCAGGGTCGGGTCCACCCGCTCCACCCGCTCCGAACTCGGCCAGCTCCATGATGGTGAGTAGGTCCACAGGCTCCGTGACTGCAGCCCCAGGTCGTTCCTGCTGGAGGCCGCTCCACGGTGCTCGGCCCTAACAACAACGGAGACCCGACAGAGAAAAGGTCGGGTTCTCCGTGCAGGGGATAGATTTTAAAAGTTTCCCCACCCCCCACCCCCCGCCCCCCGCCCCCCACACACATACCCACACACATACACAAAAAAATAATAAAAACTACATTCAAACGAGACAAAAAATAATAAAAGACAGACGGACTGCAGAGGCCGCTGCGACGCGAGTCGCGCCGTCCACTCAACCACCAGTGGGTGTGTGTCGTCAGGTGCTCCGAATCGTACTTGTAAGAGATTTGCTTCGACTATTGGAGTTAAAATAATATTTACATTAAATGTCATGGCTTCTGTAAAACTGAAGTAATGCCTGCAGAGTAAATTTCAGAACAGTCCCAATAATATTAGCTGTCACAGACTTTAATGAGGATTATCAGGGTAGGCACATTATGTTGTTTTTCTCTGTCAATCTTGTTAATTAAATTAAAATGTCAGTTATGTTACATTTAGCAGTTAATTCAGCTAATTGATACCGCCGACATTGTCATAATGTTTCCTCTCATGTATTTTCCAATATTGAAGCTCCTAATATAATCTGCGATCTTTGGCCACTCCTGAATATTTGCCTGGATTCTTGTTGACATTTCTAAAGCTGTTCTCAAGCAGTGTTCTTGGATAATGATATGCTTATGCATTCACCTGTTGATATGTGAATGTAAAATTGATGGTCCAGTATTTCAGACACTGAGCTAACCTGAAGGCACTTATAAACTTTAACAATACTGCTGGAGGCAGAAAGTTAGGGTCTCATGTTGCCATTTGAATTTTATAGTAAAAAGGGCTAATGCTTCTGGGAGCTGAAGGAATCGTTGGTGCACAGCAAATTTATGGGACTATTTTCTGTGGAGCAAAGCTAAGTAGAAAAACCATGCATTAGCAATGTGAACTTTCACAATAACTCAATGGAGACCAGCAGCATTGTAGGTGCCAAGATATGACTCTGCCTAAAAGTGTGGGAGTGTATGTGGAAAGGTCCCTTTGCTGAAACATGGTCCCAGAAAAGGTTCAGATGAAATAGTGCTTTCACTCAGCTGAGACTGAAGATTAAACCTGACACGTCCATTGTCTCAGCTACTCCCTGGGTGAATTCACAGAGTTGTTCAGCAAACTATGGTTTAATTTTTAATTGGTAATGCACATGTTCATATGCACAAAGTCTTAATTATAGAAACTTATGTTCAATTTCATTTCAATAAATAATGTGCAATTTTGAGATACCATATAAATAATAAACTGTGCATTAATGTGGAAGCATATATACTGGCAATCTAAGAAGGAAATGTAAACTTTCACAATTTTCTATATTTTAATTGAAATATTTAATTTCCAAGTTAAAATAAGTATGCTTCTCTTATTTTTTCACATTTACGACCCTCTCTCAGTATTTCTACCAAGGCCCCTCTCAATATTTGTCTTTTACTTTTTTTTCTCCAACCTTATGTCATACATTTTTTTTTGCACCGTGAAGAGGCGATTCTCACTTTCAACACCAGAGTATAATCTGGTTGAGTTCACTCAAACTTTTATTTGTTGATGTCCATCTGCTCTAATACCTAACCACACAGCTGGTTATGGTGAACATTTTAAGTCACAACTTGTCTATCTTTCTGGTGCCCTGGCATTTTCTTAGCCATTTTCCTTAAACTTTCTCTAACATATTCCTGTCAAGTATTGAAGAGTTTGGCATTTGGCATTTGCACTGGATATAAATCCGATCAATGAAAGTCTTGTTTGCTGCAGTTTTACAGGCTCATTTGATACAAAAACAACATGTGAATTTTCAATTATTTTGTGTAAACCAAACTTTGATAATGCAAAAACCAAAGTACGTGGAGCAACCATATTGTGCAAAAGCCCATATTAGCTTGATAGGGTTGTGGCTAGGGTTGTGCAGGTTTGTTCAAGAATGTTATGGTTAATGGGAAGAAGCTGTTCTTGATAATGGAAGTAACAGTTCTCATGCTTCTGCACCAATTTCGCAATGGTAGCATCGGGAAGAGAGTAGCGGCATGATGATGTGGGTTCATGAAATTAGCTACCCTTTTTGATACCCGTGATAGACCAGGCATTGTCCACCATTTTCTGCAGCCTCCTTCATTCTTGAGCATTTGAATTACTGAACCAACCCATGATGCAACCAGTCAGTATGTCCTCCATCATACACCCACAGAAGTTTTATTTTTATTTTATTTTTTATTTTATTTTATTAGAAGCAATTGTACAGGGATAAGACAATCGACATAACAGTTATACAATTATTGTACAGCTTCATTTTTAACATTGTAAACTAATCAAAAGAAAAGGGAAAAAAGGAAAAAAAAAGAGAGGAAAAAAGAAGAGAAAAGTGAGAGCAAGAAAAAGACTCCTAAGCTACCAAAGAAGTGCAAGAGAAAAGAAAAAAGAAAAAGAAAAGAGATATACTTCCCCCCCCCCCCCCATCAAGACCCCCCCCCCCCCTCTCCCTCACCCATCCCTGGCATTGGGTTTAAATTTGTGTTTAACCATTCTGTAGTTGCAGAAATTCAGTAAAAGGCAACCATGTCTTAAGAAATTGATCTGCTTTTTCTGCCAAGACAAGCCTAATGTTTTCCAAACGTAGTGTCTTGGACACATCCGTAATCCACATTTTCACTGTAGGGACTGTTGTCTGTTTCCAAAATTTGAGTATTAATTTTTTCACTGTTATTATGTCATAATTGAGGAATCGTTTTTTAAATATTGTTAGCTTAGAGCAGGCCTCTGACATACCTAATGTGATCAGTTTTATATCTGGCTCCAATTTAATTTTATGTATTTTGGAGAAGATATCAAATATTCCTATCCAGAAGTGTTGTAGCTTTATACAGGAAGGTTATAGTCGCTTCTTGGAAGAGACATTTATCACAAATAGGAGAGACACTGACTGGAAGGCGTTTGCAGCCCAGGCCACCCTTGACTCCCACACGGACATTGATTCCTACACATCCTCTGTTCTGGACTTTATAAACTCCACCATCAATAGTGTCACTTCCCTCAAACGGGTGACCATATTCCCGAATCAGAAGCCATGGATGAACAGCGAGGTCAGGCTACTGCTGAAATCACGGGACACCGCGTTCAGGTCAGGCGATGCTCGAGCCTACAGTTCATCCAGGGCTAACCTGAAGAGGGGCATCAAGAAGGCCAAGCACTGCCATCTCAGGATTGAGGAGCATTTCAACAACAACTCCGACCCACGACGCATGTGGCAAGGCATCCAGGCCATCACAGGCTATAGACCCACCAACACCACCCCCACATCGAGCAACGCCTCCTTCCTTGAGGAGCTTAACCACTTCTATGGCCGCTTCGACAGGGACAATCTAGAGACAGCCATCAAGGCTGTGCTCCCTGCTGATCACCAACCCCTCACACTCACCCCCTACGACGTGTACGTGGCACTGAGTAGGACTAATGCACGTAAGGCTGCTGGCCCTGACGGCATCCCCGGGCGCATCCTCAGGGCCTGTGCTGCGCAGCTGACAGATGTCTGGACTGACATCTTCAACCTGTCATTTGCCCAAGCAGTTGTCCCCACGTGCCTTAAAACCACCTCCATCGTGCCGGTGCCAAAACACTCCACTGCGGCAAGCCTCAATGACTTCCGCCCAGTTGCACTTACTCCCATCATCACCAAGTGCTTCGAGAGGCTGGTCCTGGCACACCTCAAAGGCTGCCTACCCCCCACATTGGATCCCTATCAGTTTGCCTAACGCAAGAACAGGAGTACGGAGGATGCCATCTCAACGGCACTTCACTCCGCCCTCTCCCACCTCGACAACAGAGACACTTACGTAAGAATGCTGTTCATCGATTACAGCTCAGCATTCAACACCATTATACCCTCTAAACTGATCACCAAACTCGGTGACCTGGGCATCGACCCCTCCCTCTGCAACTGGATACTGGACTTTCTAACCAACAGACCCCAGTCTGTTAGGTTAGACAAGCACACCTCTTCAACCCTCACCCTGAACACTGGCGTTCCACAGGGCTGTGTGCTGAGCCCCCTCCTCTACTCCCTCTTCACCTACGACTGCACACCTGTAGGCGGTAGGCGGCGCGACTCTCGTCTGCAGCGGCCTCTGCAGTCCGTCTGCGTTTTTATTATTTTATGTCTATGTTTTAATGTAGTTTTTGTTATTTTTTGTTGGGGTATGTGTGTGGGGGGGTGGGGGTGGTGTGGGGGGGTTGGGGGTAACTTTTAAATCTCTCCCTGCACGGGAGACCCGACCTTTTCTTTGTCGGGTCTCCGTTGTCGTTGGGGCTGCAACGAGGAGCGGCCTCCAACAGGAAGACCGTGGACTCTGGTGCCGACTACTCACCTCACCGTCGCGGAGCTGGCCGAGTCCGGAGCGGTGGTGGACGCTGCTGCGGCCCGACCCACGGAGATTCGGTGGCTGCAACTGCGGGTTTGGCGGACGGCACCGGGAGCCCGCGGGTACCTGGAGGGAGACCGCTTTTCAGGGCTCCCGCAACGGCGACTTCTCCCGCCCGAGTTGCGGGGTTGAAGAGCACCTGAGCGGGGCCTACATCACCGCCCCGCGCGGCTTGGAATGGCGGCGGGAGTTTTGCGAGCGCACGCCGGGGGCTCTAACATCAAGAACCCGGTGTGCGGCCTTGCATCACCCGGCATGGCTTAAATGGCCACGGGACAATCGCCATCGCCCGCCGGGGGCTTTGACTTTGACTCTGACATCGGGGGGGGGGGGAGTGCAGTGGAGAGAAAAGTTTTTTTGGCCTTCCATCACAGCAATGTGATGGATGTTTATGTAAAATATGTTGTGTCTTGGGTCTATTTGTTTGTAATGTATGGCTGCAGAAACGGCATTTCGTTTGGACCTCAAGGGGTCCAAATGACAATAAATTGAATTGTATTGTATTGTATTGTATGGTACTAACACCATCATCAAGTATGCAGATGATACAACGGTGATTGGCCTCATCAGCAACTATGATGAGTCGGCCTATAGGGAGGAGGGTGAGCTCCTAGCAGCATGGTGTGCTGACTACAACCTGGCCCTTAACTCCAAGAAGACCAAGGAGCTCATTGTAAACTTCAGGAAGTCTAGGGGCGGCACGCACACCCCCATCCACATCAACGGGACGGAGGTGAAACATGTTTCCAGCTTCAGGTTCCTGGGGGTCAACCTCTCCGATGACCTCTCTTGGACCCACAATACCTCAACTCTGGTCAAGAAGATTCTCCAGCGTCTCTTCTTCCTGAGGAGGCTGAAGAAGGTCCATCTGTCTCCTCAGATCCTGGTGAACTTCTACCGCTGCACCATCGAGAGCATCCTTACCAACTGTATCACAGTATGGTATGGCAACTGCTCTGTCTCCGACCGGAAAGCACTGCAGAGGGCGGTGAAAATTGCCCAACGCATCACCGGTTCCTCGCTACCCTCCATTGAGTCTGTCCAAAGCAAGCGTTGTCTGCGAAGGGCGCTCAGCATCGCCAAGGACTGCTCTCACCCCAACCATGGACTGTTTACCCTCCTACCATCTGGGAGGCGCTACAGGTCTCTCCGTTGCCGGACCAGCAGGTCCCACAGGAAAAACATTATGACTGTAATCATGTAAATACATTTATTTATTGAAATCATATTCTATGTCGCTCTTCCAGGGAGATGCTAACTGCATTTCGTTGTCTCTGTACTATACACTGACAATGACAATTAAAGTTGAATCTGAATCTGAATCTGATCTGAATCTGAACCTGAGACATTTGGGAAGATCATGTTCAATTTGGTCTTTGAATACTAGAGTCTATGCTGTATTTTAAATTGTATCAGGGAGTGCCTAACATTGAGAGAGCAGTAGTGTATGCATAGAAGACTTTCCTCCCAGCTATCCTTTGAAATTAATAAACCCAATTCATCTTCCCATGCTCGCCTATGCATCTCAGAAGATGGAAAATCTTCAGAGATGTATAGGTCCAGGAAATTGAAGCTCTTGACACTCTATTTTAAGTCAAATTGGGTTTTGGGCATAGGCGGTGTTGTTAATTCTGGCCAAATTGGAGATGCCAGGACACTAACATTGAGTAATGGGGCTTTTTCACGGGGCGACTTGACGCAAGATGTAACCAGAGTGAAGTGGTCGTGGTCTAGCACGATATCACACGATATAACGGGGGGGTAGATAAAGAGTTCCCACGGTACTCGGCATTTCTGTTATTTGTGCGAGTGACTTGTCCGTCTCCCGAGCTTTCCCGTTAAATCTTGAATGAACATTGTGAAGTGTTGTTAAATCATCCCGTGGCACAAATGATGTCACTTTTTTTTCACACACAATAAATATCCTCCCTTGGTTGAATTGGCTCATTTGGAGACATGTTTTACTGTGTATGTGGGAGACACAGATGGACTGTGCACAGTACCTCGGTCTTACTGTGTGTGGGAGAGGGGGAGAAAGAGACGTACACTCATAGAGGCAGAGTCTCTCAGCCTGTGTAAGAGGGAGGGAGGGAGAGAGAGAGAGAGGCACACACAAGGTGGATGTGAAATCTCACCTGCCTGTTTCAGTGACAGACACCCGCCGCCAGTAAATGAAGACACCCCCATCTGTCTCCCCCTCCTCTCCCTCGACTCCCCCACCTTTCCCTCCCAACTCCAGTCCCATCCCGACCCCCTGGGAAACTGAATAGAGCAACAATCAACTGCTGCCTGTGCGCTGATATGACAATAAAGGCTACTTTACTTTACTTTACTTTACTTTACTGAGTTAAAGAGTTCCCACGGTAGATGGAAAACTGGGGCCCTGGTTCTGGACTCCCCCAACATCGGGAACATTCTTCCTGCATCTAGCCTGTCCAATCCCGTAGATACTGATTAGACCGGTATCTATTTATTTACTTTATTAATGATTTCAATTAAATATTGGGAATATCAGGCCGCAAACGTTATTTCTTGAGTGTTAGTGCTGGACTTTGACTCGACCTTCCTAGTTAGCCGGCGCCTGAGACTGAGCCAAGCAATGTCCAGACCTGACTTCAACACAAAGTGATGGAGGAACTCAAAGGGTCAGGCTCGTCCAACGCTCTGTGTTTTGCTCGTGATTCCTGCATCTGCAGTTCCTCGTGTCTACAGACCAGAGTTGCCACTTGACTCCGAGATGACCATCACAGAGCATACGGAAGATAGACACGAAATGCTGGAGTAACACAGCGGGACGGGCAGCATCTCTGGAGAGAAGGAATGTGTGACGTTTCGGTTCGAGACCCTTCTTCAGAGTCTCGTCCCGAAACGTCACCCATTCCGAGGGTCTCGAATGAGGTAGGTAGTAGTTCAGGAATGCTCTGTGGTTGGTGTTAGGATGGTTCAGTTACATAAGTGCTCAAATGTAGGCACCGTTTTCGCAGTGGAAGCTCCGAGACTGTGCAGCGGGCGATTGTCGTGTTGGCTGGGACTCCTGATTGACCTCAGTCTGAAGAAGGCTCTCGACCCGAAACGCCACCCGTTCCTTCTCTCCAGAGTTGCTGCCTGTCCGGCTGAGTTGCTCAAAGCAACTGGTGTCTATCTTCAAAGGACTGACCACCGGGCTGGATGTCGGGGCTGGCGTGTTGCGTTTCACAGACCGAACTGTCCAATTAATGGTAACAGATGGGCACTGAGGGAAGTCCCCCCCCCCCACTCTGTTTATCTGCCCTTTCTTTAACTTTTCTGCCTCTATGCAAGTATCTCGCGAGCCATCCCAGACTGCCCATTTCTGCTCCCCCTCGTCTTTAATAACTACATTTCCCTAACAATTACTATCTTTGTTAGTTATAGGAGCAAAATTAGGCCATTCGGTCCATTAAGTCCACTCCGCCATTCAATCGCGGCTGATCTGTCTCTCCCTCTCAACCACATTCTCTTGCCTTCTCCCCATAACCTCCTGACAGCCGCACTAATCAGGAATGTATCTATCTCTGCCCCTATTCTTCACCCTTTTGACAGTAGTTTTGTTTTATTGGAGACGCGGGAGACAGCGGATGCTGGAATACTGAGCAAAACATGAAATGCTGGAGGAACTCGGTGCATTTGTGTTTAAGAAGGAACTGCAGATGCTGGAAAATCGAAGGTACACAATAATGCTGGAGAAACTCAGCGGGTGCAGCAGCATCTATGGAGCGAAGGAAGTAGGCAACGTTTCGAGCCGAAACGTTGCCTATTTCCTTCGTTCCATAGATGCTGCTGCACCCGCTGAGTTTCTCCAGCATTTGTGTGTGTGGGTGGAAGTAGGGGGGAGGGGGGGGGGGGGAGAGATAAGGCAGCCTGAAGAAAGGGTCGCATGTCCATTTCCCTCCGTAGATGCTGCCTGGCCCGCGGAGTTCCTCCAGTCTTAGAAACTGCTTTAGACAAAAAGAGACACAAACTGCTGGAGTAAAAAAGCTCAGCAAGTGAGGTACCTTAACACTCAAAAATGAAAAAGGATGAAAATGTGATTATTTCACCTCCCTTCAACTATTTTGTGTTTCAGCATGAGAGGGATTATAACATTAGAGACATTCATCTTGTAGTGATGTGTTAATGAAGAATTGCAGACATCAATCTGATAGTAAAAAATATATTTATTTAACAATGAGGTAAAACAAGCACTGACAATCAAACTGCTCAGTTACTCACCGTTCGCAGGAGTTCCCACGGTACCCGCAAGAGTTATTAAGGATATCGCACGGATATCGCACTGGCCACTATGTTCATACAATGTTGCAATGCTCAACCACAAGTGTACAAGTCACTCTTGGAGAAATTCAAACTTTCTTGAATTTTCTCCCGAGTGACCAAGTTACACGATTACCTGCCGTTAGCGCTACGGTGGTCCACGGTGGTCCACGAATGCCGTACTGTTATCGCACGAGGTTCCCACGATGTTAAACTCTGGTTAACTCTTGCGTCAAGTCGCCCCGTGAAAAGGCCGCTTAAAGGCTTCTGTGCTGCTATGTCATTTGGTCAATTTAAATATGCTTTCTGCAGAAATGGGACAAGCTGTTAACTGGTGCCAGTTTGTCTGTGGCCCAGATAAGACTTGCAGGGAAAGAATGGGACATCTGCAGGTTCTTACAATTAGGTGTAAATTGCATGAAACGGATTGGGTGAATGCAAACAAGACATACACATTGTAAATAATGTTGCAAAGCTTTACTTTGCTAGATGTTGATCAGGTTAAGTGTTGAGCCTTGTCTGGGTTTCTTGAATATCCAGGCACATGTTGCATAATTCATCTCTGTTAACTTGCATCTAGAAACTTTGTCAGATACATTGTATTAGTCACTGTATTATTGGGTTAGGGTAATGTTTATCATGTACTGTATTAATTGATATTTGTTTTTGGACTGTATAGAGACCACCCCCATGTGGTTCGGCCCCTCAAGGTTCGGGGACCTATAAAAGGTAGCTCCCACGAGGTCCTGTGTCGATCTTCTGGAAGAACGCTTGGGACTACGTGACCTTTTGGAGTGTCTCTGCTTGCACAAGGCCAGAAGGGCTTGGCCAAGCAGATATTTGGATCGAACCCGCAGTGGATAGGTATTGTAGAGGGGAACTGTTATTGTATTTTTCCAAAATAAAGTTTAGTTGTGCAAGTGCTTGACTCAGTATTTTCATGACTGAAACTAAACTGGGGGGGAAGCTTAGAACAAGCTATTTACAGTGTTATTAAATGATCTCTGCAAACGTAAGCTGATTTTTGTTGCCTTCCATCATGGGATAGTTTCAAAGTGAAAAGCTCATGATCAGTACTCCTGTTGCTGTTTATTCATTGTTAATAATGTTGCATATAGCTATTTTTTGTATATATTTCAGGGCAACACATCCACTCATAAGCCTCTGTTTGAAACTAACACTGAGGATGTGTTTGCAGGGCTGCCAACTCTCACGCTTTGAGTGTGAGACTCACGCCCTCAAGCAAACTCTCACGCCCTCACGCTGATCAGAAATTTCTCACGCTCAGTGGTGAGAAATTTAGTGATCAACGAAAATTTCAAAACTCGTATAAACTGCATGGTCCGCGGGTGTTGGAGAGCCGGGGCTGCGGGAGGGATGGGAGCTAAACTCGCGGCGGGAACAGATGCGGGGAGCCGGGACTGGTGAGTGTTTGCGGCGCTGTCGAGTGTTTGCGGGGCTGACGCTGCAGCTCCGGCCATGGAGCACTCCGGACAGTGCGAGTGTCCTGGGCCGCAGAGCCGTCGGACGCGTTGCTGCCGCGAGAGTCTCTGTGCCGAAGGGACAGACTCTCAAAGGGAGGTGAAAAGAGAGAGAGGGGAAGGAGACAGGGAGACAGTGGGGGGAGAGAGAGGGGAGAGACAGAGGGGGAGTGAATGGAGAGAGAGAAGAGGGAGAGGGGGGGAGAGGTTGGGAAGAGAGAGGGGGGAGAGGGGGGGAAGAGAGAGAGGGAAAAGCGAGAGGGGTGAGAGGGAAGAAAGAGGGAAGAGAGAGGGGGTGGAGAGTGAGGCGAGGGTAGGAGAGAATGGGGGAGAGAGGGGGAAGAGAGAGGGGTGGTAAAAGAGAGAGAGGGGGAAAGAGAAAGAGGAGATAGAGACAGAGAAAGAGAGGGAAGAGAGCCAGGGGGAGTGAGGTGGGAGGGTGAAATGGGGGAGAGAGGGAGAGAGAGGGGGAAAAGAGAGAGAGGTGAGAGGAGAGACAGAGAGAGAGGGGAGAGTGTGTAGAGAGGGAGGGAGGGAGAGAGAGGGGGAGAGAGGGGGAAGAGAGGGAGAGAGAGAGAAGGGGAGAGAGAGAAGAAAGAGAGGGGGAGAGAGAGAGAGGGGGGAGAGAGAGTTAGGGGAAAGAGAGGGGAGTGAGAGTTAGGGGAAAGAGAGGGGAGAGAGAGTTAGGGGAAAGAGAGGTGAGAGAGAGTTAGGGGAAAGAGAGGGGAGAGAGAGTTAGGGGAAAGAGAAGGGAGACAGAGGGGAGAGGGGAGGAGAGAGGGGACGAGAGAGAGGGGGAGAGTGAGGTGGGAGGGAGAGAGGGGGAAGAGAGAGAGGGAGAGAGAGAGGGGGAGAGAGGAGCGAGAGAGGGGGTAAGAGAGAGGGGGGGAGAGAGAGTTAGGGGAAAGTTAGAGGAAAGAGGAGAGAGGAAGAATGGGAGAGTTAGGGGAAGAGAGGGGAGAGAGAGTTATGGGGAAAGAGGGGGGAAAGAGAGGGGAGAGGGGGGAGAGAGAGGAGAGAGGGGATGAGAGAGAGGGGGAGAGTGAGAGGGGGAGAGAGGAGAGAGAGAGGGGGGGAGAGAGAAAGGGGGAGAGAAAAGGGGGAGAGAGAAGAGAGAGGGAAGGGGAGAGAGTGAGAGGGGTGAGACAGGGGAGTTGAGAGGGGGGAGAAAGAGAGGGGAGAGAGACGGATGAGAGTGAGGTGGGAGGTAGAGAGGGGTGGAGAGAGAGGGGAGAGAGAGAGAGGAGAGAGAGGGGGGGAGAGGGAGGGGACAGAGAGGCAGGGCTGCCAACTCCCATGCATTGAGCGTGAGAATCACGCATTTCACCAAATTCTCACGCTGATCACAAATTTCTCTCGCTCTGTTGTGAGAAATTCGGTGATCAACGAAAATTTAAAAACTCATATCAACTGCATGGGCCGCGGGTGTTGGAAGCAGAAGCAGCGGCGGGGACAGATGCGGACGGGGAGCGGGGCTGGAGAGTATTTGTCGGGAAGACGAGTTGCTCACTGCAGCTCCGGCCATGGAGCAGCCTCAGTGCAAGAGTCCCGGGCCGTCGGAGGCGTCGAAGCATTGCGCCGCTGCCGTGAGAGTCTCTGTGCTGAATTCGTCCAGGTGACCGGCATGGATCAGGCTGCGGCTCGGTGCATCCTGGAGGACAACCAGTGGCTGCTGGAAGTAAGTACCAAGCACTGGGTAGATACGGTGGAAGAAAGTGGACTTCAAATGAGGGTGGTTGGTGAAAGCATCCTGCTTGCCTGCTAGATTTTCACTTACTGTAACTGCAGGAAAAATGTTCCCGATGTTCAGAACCATGGGTCACAGTTTAAGAATAAAAGGGGGCCAGTTAGGAATGAGATGAGAACGAACTTTCTTCACGCAGAGAGTTGTGAATCTGTGGAATTCTCTGCCACAGAAAGCAGTGCAGTCCAATTCACTGGATGTTTTCAAGAGAGTTACATTTAGTTCTTGGGGCTAACGACATCAAGGGATATGGGGAAAAAACAGGAAAGCGGTACTGATTTTAGACGAATAGCCGTGATCATATTGAATGGCAGTGCTGGCTCGAAGGGCCGATGGCCTATTCCTGCACCTATTTTCTATGTTTCTATGCTTGAGTATATGGCAATAAAACTCGATCACTTGATTTTGAAGTATTCATGCATGGTGGAGGTATAATGTAGTCATAAAGTGATACAGTGCGAAAACAGGCCCTTCGGTGCAACTTGCCCACACCTGCCAACATGTCCCAGCTTCGCTATCTGCTTTTGGTCCATACCTCCAAACCTATCCTATCCATGTATCAGTCTAACTTTTTCTTAAATGTTGGGATGGTCCCAGCCTCAACTACCTCCTCTGGCAGCTTGTTCCATACACCCATCACTCGTTGTGTGGATAAAGTTACCCCTTAAAAAGTTACCTCTTAAAAATACTTCATACAAAAAACATTGAAATCATACTTCTACAGTGCACTAAAACATGATTTTAATACATCAAATTTCAAAAAGTTCCTACCCTGGGAGGGGGGACACCCTTCTTCCACACACTCTCCCCACTCAGTTGTTCCACTCCCTCACCGGGTACCCCCAAGGCCAGTGATCAGTGATCGCACAGCCTCCAACCTTTCAAAAATGCTCCAATCCAATTTAAAGCATATATATTGCATTCAAGTGTGTTAAAAGACTCGCTACAGTATGCACCATATTGCACAATTTCAAGCTGAAAAATGCAAATGTTCCGTACCAATGGGAGAGGGTAAACCCTCCCTCCCCCCCCCCCCCGGTCGCTACGCTCCCTCGGGCTTGGTCTCTCGCAATTTCTCACTCCCAACTCTCACCCAATGTTGGCAGCCCTGTGTTTGTGCAAAGTAGACTACGTAGGTAATGGTGCAATCTCTGGAACACTTCTTTTCCCCATAGACCATGGAAGTATTAAGCATTTGGAACTATTTATCTAATTAGATTGTAATTTCTTTTTGAGTTAAGACTTTTTTACACTCTGTCTTTTCTGTGAACTTTGCTGTTCAAATATTTCTTTTACAGGATTTCCATTTGAGGAAACCATTTTACCTATTTTCTACATGGCCTAGTAAGTGCTTCCAGAGATGAATGGTTTTATTGTGCATTGGAGTAAAATGGGAATAGAACATAGATGCATTAGCCAATTGTATCTTACAGTGCAAAGGAAATATACAAATTTCCTTACTGTATCAAATCAGTAGGTTTTCTTGAGATAATGCATTTGATTTATTCTGTTCTCCACCCTTGCATTTGGCTTGGCAAACCTGCATTAGTTGCTCTTCCTTAGTCGCATGGAAATAGCCCTGCTGGGATTCATTTTTGAACTTCTGTGTTGATGGTGCTCCAAACATAATGTTTGGTTTGGATTGAATAATCTGCTGATAAAAGAGCTGCGATATATAACCATATAACCATATAACAATTACAGCACGGAAAGAGGACATCTCGGCCCTACAAGTCCATGCCGAACAATTATTTGCACCTAGTCCCATCTACCTGCACTCAGACCATAACCCTCCATTCCTTTCCCATCCATATACCTATCCAATTTATTTTCGAACCTGCCTCCACCACTTCCACTGGAAGCTCATTCCACACAGCTACCACTCTCTGAGTAAAGAAGTTCCCCTCATGTTACCCCTAAACTTCTGTCCCTTAATTCTGAAGTCATGTCCTCTTGTTTGAATCTTCCCTACTCTCAATGGGAAAAGCTTGTCCACATCAACTCTGTCTATCCCTCTCATCATTTTAAAGACCTCTATCAAGTCCCCCCTTAACCTTCTGCGCTCCAGAGAATAAAGACCTAACTTATTCAACCTTTCTCTGTAACTTAGTTGCTGAAACCCAGGCAACATTCTAGTAAATCTCCTCTGTACTCTCTCTATTTTGTTGACATCCTTCCTATAATTGGGCGACCAAAATTGTACACCATACTCCAGAATTGGTCTCACCAATGCGTTGTACAATTTTAACATTAACACAACATTAACACAACGTACCTCGGTGACTGCCAATCACCCCCCCACCCCCCGGACACTTATTATCACTTATTATTATTTATTTAAATCATTTGCTATGTCGCTCTTCCAGGGAGATGCTAAATGCATTTCGTTGTCTCTGTACTGTACACTGACAATGACAATTAAAATTGAATCTGAATCTGAATCTGACATCCCAACTTCTATACTCAATGCTCTGATTTATAAAGGCTAGCATACCAAAAGCTTTCTTTACCACCCTATCTACATGAGATTCCACCTTCAGGGAACTATTCACAGTTATTCCTAGATCCCTCTGTTCAACTGCATTCCTCAATTCGCTACCATTTACCATGTACGTCATATTTTGATTTGTCCTGCCAAGATGTAGCACCTCACACTTATCAGCATTAAACACTATCTGCCATCTTTCAGCCCATTCTTCCAAATGGCCTAAATCTCTCTGTAGACTTTGGAAATCTACTTCATTATCCACAACACCACCTATCTTAGTATCATCTGCATACTTATTAATCCAATTTACCACACCTTCATCCAGATCATTGATGTACATGACAAACAACAGTGGACCCAACACAGATCCCTGTGGCACCCCACTAGTCACTGGCCTCCAACCTGACAAACAGCCATCCACCATTACTCTCTGGCGTCTCCCATTCAGCCACTGTTGAATCCATCTTGCTACTCCTGCATTTATACCCAACAATTGAACAATGTACAAGCTAGAACTGTTTCTCATTTAAAAACAATTTTAAGATGACAGTCATTGGCAGATATGTCCTCCTCAGTGAAATAAATAACTGATATCAAAATGCCCCTGTTATAAAAGAGTAACACAACAATTGCTAAAGTGCTTGCTGGGATACTTGACATAAAATATATAAATCTGTTTACTTCAGCAGTAAAGGCACAGTAGCATTAGTTATCTCAGGTCACAAGGTCATGTGAATCACAAAACTAACTGCTTAATTGCTGCACAGAACTAACTAATAGTTTGCTCGAACCTTCACACGCCATGTTAAGAAACTTGCTTAACTTGCTTGCTTCTCTGTATAAATACCTACATATTACAATGATTATTGGAATTGTGACCTCAGCCATTGATTGAGGCATTTTCCCCTTGTGGCAAGTTTAGTTGAATTTAGAGATACAGCATGGAAACACACCCTTCGGCCCACCGAGTTCACACTGCCCAATGGTCCCTGCACATTAACACTATCTTACACACAGTAGGGACATTCTACAATTTTACCAATCCAATTAGCCTTCAAAGTTTTACATCTTTGGAGTGTGGGAGAACAAAATATAGATGATTTAGATGTTCTTATGACATGATTGTGCAAAAAAATAATGAATTTGATTATCTTGAGAGTGGATGTTTCTGGAATGTGATGGATTGGAATGTTGCTGTTGCCATAAATGTAAGCCCATATCGGCAGGCAAGACACGGCCGATTCATATGTGGGCCTAAATAACATTTTTCGCATCATAAGATTAAAATGAAGCCATACCTAAATGCAAAATAATACGTTAAATAAACAACATACATTTTGTTTGGCCCTGATTTTGCGATCCGTGATGTTGAAGGCGTTGAAGGCGTATTTAGTCACGTTTAAGTTCAATCCAGCGACGCAATGGTCCAGCAAATTTGTTTTTTTTTAAACCGGGAAGGGAAGAGCGTACGATTGTTCTTCATCAGCTAGCAGCCCGAGGAAACCCCTCTCTGACAACCAATACAAACCTGCATTTTAATCCCGCCCCCCCCCCCCCACCTAAGCCTCCTGAATCGCATGCACAGGCAGTGGCAGAGAAGGAGCGCCACTGATGGTAGGTTTTGTAACAACGCTGGAGCATGCATTATTTTCCTGACGGCATGGGCAGCACGGTGGCGCAGCGGTAGAGTTGCTGCCTTACGGTGCCAGAGACCCGGGTTCGATCCTGACTATGGGTGCTGTCTGTATGGAGTTTGTACGTTCTCCCCATGACCTGCATTGCTTAACTTGCTTGCTGCTCTGTATAAACACCCACGTATTACAATGATTATTGGAATTGTGACCTCAGCCATTGATTGAGGCATTTTCCCCTTGTGGCAAGTTTAGTTGAATTTAGAGATACAGCACGGGAACACGCCCTTCGGCCCACCGAGTTCAAACTGACCAATGGTCCCTGCACATTAACACTATCCTACACACACTAGGGACATTCTACAATTTTACCAATCCAATTAGCCTTCAAAGTTTTACATCTTTGGAGTGTGGGAGAAAACCGGACTCCATACAGACAGCACCCATAGTCAGGATCGAACCCGGGTCTCTGGCGCTGTAAGGCAGTAACTCTACCGCTGCGCCACCGTGCTGCCCATGCCGTCAGGAAAATAATGCATGCTCCAGCGTTGTTACAAAACCTACCATCAGTGGCGCTCCTTCTCTGCCACTGCCTGTGCATGCGATTCAGGAGGCTTAGGTGGGGGGGGGGGCGGGATTAAAATGCAGGTTTGTATTGGTTGTCGGAGAGGGGTTTCCTCGGGCTGCTAGCTGATGAAGAAACATTGTACGCTCTTCCCTTCCCGGTTTTAAAAAAAACAAATTTGCTGGACCATTGCGTCGCTGGATTGAACTTAAACGTGACTAAATACGCCTTCAACGCCTTCAACATCACGGATCGCAATATCAAGACCAAACAAAATGTATGTCGTTTATTTAACGTATTATTTTGCATTTAGGTATGGCTTCATTTTAATCTTATGATGCGAAAAATGTTATTTAGGCCCACATATGAATCGGCCGTGTCTTGCCTGCCGATATGGACTTAAATTTATGGCAACAGCAACATTCCAATCCATCACATTCCAGAAACATCCACTCTCAAGATAATCAAATTCATTATTTTTTTGCACAATCATGTCATAAGAACATCTAAATCATCTATATTTTGTGTTATTGTCCATCTATGATCAATATTTTCATACTAAATATCCACAGTACAATTGTAGTCAGATAGACATAGACAGGTATAGAAAATAGGTGCAGGAGGAGGCCATTCGGCCCTTCGAGCCAGCACCGCCATTCATTGAGATCATGGCTGATCGTCCCCTATCAATAACCCGTGCATGCCTTCTCCCCAGATCCCCTGAGTCCACTACCCCTGGAGCTCTATCTAACTCTTTCTTAAATCCATCCAGTGACTTGGTCTCCACTGCCCTCTGTGGCAGGGAATCCCATAAATTCACAACCCTCTGGTAGAAAAAGTTTTTTCTCACCTCAGTCTTAAATGACCTCCCCTTTATTCTAGGACTGTCGCCCCTGGTTCTGGACTCGCCCAATATCGGGAACATTTTTCCCGCATCTAGCTTGGAAAAGGATCCACCCTCATCCTTTTAAACTACAGTGAATACAAGTCTAGTCTTTTCAATCTTTCCTCATATGACAGTCCCGCCATCCCAGGGATCAATCTCGTGAACCTACGCTGCACTGCCTCAATCACAAGGATGTCCTTCCTCAAATTAGGAGACTAAAACTGTACACAATACTCCAGATGTGGTCTCACCAGAGCCTTATACAACTGCAGATGAACCTCTTTACTCCTATACTGCAATCCTCTTGTTGTGAAGGCCAACATTCCATTAGCTTTCTTCACTGCCTGCTGTACCTGTAAGCCAACTTTCAGTGACCGTTGTACAAGGACACCCAGGTCTCGCTGCACCTCCCCCTTACCTAACCTAACCCCATTGAGATAATAAACTGACCCCTTGTTTTTGCCGCCAAAGTGGATAACCTCACATTTATCTATATTATATTGCTTCTGCCACGCATTTGCCCACTCACTCAACCTGTCCAAGTCACCCTGCAACCTCCTAACATCCTCTTCACAATTCATACTGCCACCCAGCTTTGTGTCATCTGCAAACTTGCTAGTGTTGCTCCTAATTCCCTCTTCCAAATCATTAATATATATGGTAAACAGTTGCGGCCCCAACACTGAGCCTTGCGGCACTCCACTCGCCACTGCCTGCCATTCTGAAAAGGACCCGTTCACTCCTACTCTTTGCTTCCGGTCTGCCAACTAATTTTCTATCCATGTCAACACCCTACCCCCAATACCATGTGCTCTAATTTTAGTCACCAGTCTCCCGTGCGGGACCTTATCAAAGGCTTTCTGAAAGTCTAGATACACTACATCCACTGGCACCCCTTCATCCATTTTACTTGTCACATCCTCAAAAAATTCCAGAAGCTTAGTCAAGCACGATTTCCCTTTCATAAATCCATGTTAACTTGGACTAATCCTTTTACTGCTATCCAAATGCCCCATTATTACCTCTTTAATAATTGACTCTCGCATCTTTCCCATCACCGAAGTCAGGCTAACTGGTCTGTAATAGTAAGATTAAACGAGAACTTACCAGTTTGAAGTTTGACCTTGATTTTATGAGGAGTTACGATGAGCGATTACGTGAAGAAGGGCCGTCCATCTATGTGCGCGTCCATCTTCAAAGCAGCGGTGTTAAATCACAGATAAAAAAGAAGACCTGAGAATAGTGAGATTGTGAAAAACTTGAATTTCCATATGACCTTGATAATATGAGGGTGGGAGCGGTGGGCACGTAATCGCTCATCGTAACTCCTCATAAAATCAAGATCAAACTTCAAACTGGTAAATTCTCGTTTAATCTCACTATTTTACTTCGGAGTCATGTGAGTGACTACGTGAAGATTTCAAAGCTCTGTGATTTTACGCCGATTACGAATCCAAGCGTCACACACTGAATGGATTGACCATGGATGCGTGTAATCATTAAAGCATTCAGACATTACGTAGTTAAGTAAAGAAACTGATGCTTTAAATGAAATAATTTTTTTTTAAAAAGTTACCCCTCCGAACCTTGGGGGGAAACTAAGGAACAGAACTTAAAATGGTACGTGCAAACACCCCCAGTCCGGTTATGGGTTTGTTATAAAAACCGGTGGACCGTTATTTCATTAGTCCATCCTGCAGCCACTAGGATGTCGTTAAGGGGCACGTCCATAACTCTTGCTGCCGACGTAGATGCAGCCCTGGTGGAGTGAGATTTAACGATATAAATGTTCACTCCTGCTACCGCCATTACCTCCTTTGACCATCTGGAGATGATTTGAGTTGATACCTTCTGGTGTGGTTTTTTATGGTTGATGAGGACCGATTGTTCTGAGCCTCTGAGGTTCTCCGTAACTCTCAGATAGTGGTGTTAGTACGTTACCACACACACAACCGTTGGTCCTCTGGATATGCCAAGAACTGGATCTCCATCCCTGGCATTCCTGGCCTGCTCTGTTTTATCAGGTTCCTGATTAGGAATGTTATGTTGTTCATATTGGCGGTCATGTAGTCCAACTGTAACTTTTGCAGTGTCTGGACTCTTTGTCAGCATACCACCTTCTAGGTTAGTTATAGGCGGTCCCCACTGTCAAAGTAGGGTTAGTACCACGCTCACATCCCATGTGTCCGTGTAGCTTGGCCTTGGAGGTATTAAGTTGTAAATTCCCTTCATGAATTTTGTTGTAAAGGGGTGCGTTCCTATCGACCAGTGCCCTGCTACCAGCATCAGATAGGAGGAGAGTGCACTATAGATTGGCACTATAGATTGCACTATAACTTTGTTTATAGTTATGGTACAGAGTTGATAGGAACTCCAAGACATCCGTTATCCGAACTGTGTTGTATTTGTTCGGATAGTCCTATGCCTTGATATGGCCTCCTCAGAATCTGCAGACCAACAAGTTAATATGTTCATGTAGTGGATGATTGCTCCCTGTAACTGGGTTCACTAGGAGGTCCCTGCTCTTGGGTACAGCCATAACTGGCTGGACTATAATTCCCAAATGTTTTGGGAACCAGGCTTGAGTAGGCCAATCTGGCACTACCAATATGCCTGTGGCTCAGTCTTGCTTGATTTTGGTCAAGCATCGGTTTGTGAGACAAATTGGCGGAAAGCATACATAAATATTCCTCCCCAATTGAGGGAGAAAGCATCCACTGCCTTAGCTCCTGGATCCAGCTCGCAGGACACATATCTGTGTAACTGATGGTTTGGTCTAGATGCAAACAGATCAATATCTGGTATGCCAAATCGTGTAGTTATTTCGTTAAATACTGCCCGATTCAACATCCATTCTGTGTTGTTATTAAACATTCGTGATCCAGCATCTGTCACCGTGTTATATCTACCTCGTAGATAAACCGCTGTAACCCAAATATTCCTCTCGATACACCAGTGCCAAATGAGGTTCGACAATCTGTCGCAAGATACAGATTTTACACCACCCTTGTGATTGATATATGCCACCGCAGTGGTGTTATCAATCTGAATTTGAACAAGCACAGGTTGCATATCGCTACAGAAAATCTTGAGTCCATATTGTGCCCCCAACAATTTTGGGTAATTGATTCCCTGTGTTGGGGAATTACAGACTCCTGCTCATTCCATCTGCCCCCACAGCTCTAGACTGTGTTTGTGGCTCCCCATCCTTAGCCGCTAGCATTGGTCTGAACCACCGATGGCTTTCGAGCAAAATTTCCCTAGAGCTGTCTCTCGTTCGTTATCCACCATAGTTTATCAATAAATGGCCTCTGCTGGTAATCCATAGTTTTGCCAATTTGGCCTGCATGTAATCTGAGTGTTCGTTCCTTTGCTCGCTGTAAATTCTGGTAATGTAAAGGCCCGTGACATACTGCTGGAAATGCAGGTACTATTTGTCAATTACACTCGCTGTTTGCCTGATAGATGGCTAGTATTTGACTATCAGGTCATAGCAGGCTTACTTAATCTTGTTGTTTGCCCCTAGGCAAAGTCACCAACATATTTACTGTTTTTAATAGTAAATCCTAGGTAATTAATTACCCTTGTAGGTGTCAATTTTGATTTAACTGGATGGATGAGGTAACCAATTCTTTCAAACAGGGTTTTGGTTTGCTTTGACTGATGCTTCTGCCAATTCTTGGTGACTCCAAATTGAAAATGTCCTCCAAATATGCCATTACTATGTGGTTCTGAGACCTTTGTAGACCCAGAATTGGTTTCCGTAGTTTAGTCAATAGTCTAGGAGCTGCTGTCAACCCATTTGGCAGAGCCATGCCATCCAGTTAAACTTCAAATATCTCCTGTTCTTAGTGAATAGACACCGAATAGTATGCATCTTTGAGGGTGATGCATGCCATGTGACCATTTTATAGGAAGCTCCTATAAAACAGTTGTTAGACCATAACAACATTTTACTGTTCTGAAAGTCTATACTGCACAAATGAGTTAAACCTGGATGAAGTGACATCCTCCATCTGTCACCTGTCCTGCAAGGCAATCCTGCCCATAAAACTGGGCCTGCCTCGAAGACAACTCCGGTCCGAGTTCCAGTCTGCTTGGAACCTATGTATGTTGTGCAGTAAAATAATCACATGTTGTTATCTGTTTTTTAAAACCAGATCTGAAATTCATGTTATTGTCATTTTGAACAAAAACACAAGAGTAAAATTACCAACATGTAACTGGTCCACAATCCCTTGTTTCAGTAAACCCAGACCCACCTACCTCCATGGCTACCGGTGGTCTTGTGGTAAGCCCAAAGGCCCCTGATGCGGGTTCCTTTTCTCTCCTTGATTGGGAGTAGGACTGGTAAGGAGTGTGGATCCCATGTTTCTCCTGACCTCTGCTTGGGTCTTGGTCTGAAAACCGTATCATACTGAGCTTGCCTTGTAGGACAATTCTGGCCATAATTCTGAGTCTGCCTTGAAAGTCGACTCTGATCATATTTCCGTGCCCAGCTTTCAAGCTACCACCGGCTTCAGTGAACTGCTTATCCCTTATGGAGGTGTGGGGTGTGTTTGTTGCCTACTGATGAAGTTTGCTTGTCGTTGTACCTTGATTGGTCCGACAGCTTTTGCTTCCTTCTTCTGGTCTTACCTGAAGAGAGGATTCGGCGGCTAGTTTCTCCAAATTCACCCTCGTAGCACTGTTCCCTTGCCAGCATTTGTGCGAATATTCTGCCAACTGCTGGCTCTTGAGGCCATATGCATGTGCTTCAGTATGTTCATACTTTAAATTCGAGATCAGTTACCTACTGATCACTCACACTCCCCTCCACTGAGAGTGAGATTTGTAGGCAGCCCTGAAAACAGGTGCTGCCGCAGGCACCTGGGGATACCTGCGCTGACATGGCCCCTCCAGCGGACCTAAATGAGATTCTTGCTTTGGGTCAGACTGAAACTGACCGTGGATGCTCCTCTCCTCAGAGCAGGAGACATTTGTGCAGCCCTGAAACAGGTGCCGCTGCCTGCGGGTTCTCCATAATTCCCGGGCTGATAACTCCCTCCTTTGGAGTATATCATTGTGGAGCACCTCTCCATCAGGTGCTCCATGTGGGTTTTGAACGTTTAAACATGTTACCCATGAAGGAGGTTATCCTCTCCATCCGGGATCCTCCTGGCCTACCCTCCATGCCGCAGGCCCCTGTTTGGGTTTGCCTAGGTACTCATGGCCCGTTTTGTTTTCCCCATGTGTGAGGCTGCTGGCACGGCCTGCTGTAGAAGCCCGTGCTGATACTGCTCCCTCCTTCGGAGCAGATCATTGTTGGAGCAACTTCTCCATAAGTTGCTCCATGTGGGAGAGTCGTCTTCAGACGCTCTCCGTTGAGGGAGGGTATCCCTCTTCCCCGGACTCATCTGAGTCAACGGGTGTCAGACTTGCGGGTGGTTTTTACGTCCCGCAGGACCACCACGGAGCTCCTCCTCCTGCACCAAGTCTTTCCTGCCGGTTCTGCCGGCGGTAATGTCGGGAACAAGACCGTCGCCCGCTACTGGGAATGCTGCGGTCTTCGGCAGCCGACTTCCCCGCGGACCGTCTCCTCGACATCTGGGCTCTGAAACTACAAAAAGCTTCAAGTCCGAGAGAACACAGGTAAGTAGTTCAACTTTCCTTACCTGCCGATCCTGACGGCTGGGAGGACACAGTGCCTTTCCAATCCGTCATGCGCGTTGTGTTCAGACGTAATGACGCGCACGCAGAAGGACGGCCCTTCTTCACGTAGTCACTCACGTGACTCCGAAGTAAAATTCCCCGTTTTCTCTCTCACTCCTTTCTTGAAAAGTGGGATAACATTAGCTATCCTCCAATCCACAGGAACTGATCCTGGATCTATTGAACATTGGAAAATGATCACCAATGCATCCACTATTTCTAGAGCCACCTCCCCGAGGACCCTGGGATGTAGACCATCAGGTCCAGGGGATTTATCATCCTTTATCTGAGGAAGGACTCCTAATCTGAGGAAGGACATTCTTGCCATAGAGGGAGTGCAGAGATGGTTCACCAGACTGATTCCTGGGATGTCAGGACTTTCATATGAAGAAAGACTGGATGGACTCGGCTTGTACTCACTAGAATTTAGAAGATTGAGGGGGGGATCTTATAGAAACTTACAAAATTCTTAAGGGGTTGGACAGGCTAGATGCAGGAAGATTGTTCCTGATGTTGGGGAAGTCCAGAACAAGGGGTCACAGTTTAAGGATAAAGGGGAAATCTTTTAGGACTGAGATGAGAAAAACATTTTTTACACAGAGAGTGGTGAATCTCTGGAATTCTCTGCCACGAATGTAGTTGAGGCCAGTTCATTGGCTATATTTAAGAGGGAGTTAGATGTGGCCCTTTTGGCTAAAGGGATCAGGGGGTATGGAGAGAAGGCAGGTACAGGATACTGAGTTGGATGATCAGCCATGATCATATTGAATGGCGGTGCAGGCTCGAAGGGCCGAATGGCCTACTCCTGCACCTATTTTCTATGTTTCTATGTTTCAGTTCCATTAGCCTACCTAATACTATTTCTCGCCTAATGAAAATTTCTTTCAGTTCCTCTACCCCCTTAGATCCTCTGTCCTCCAGTACATCTGGGAGATTGTTTGTGTCTTCCTTAGTGAAGACAGATCCAAAGTACCTATTCAACTCTTCTGCCATTTCCTTGTTGCCCATAATAATTTCACCCGTGTCTGCCTTCAAGGGACCCACATTTGACTTTGCTACTCTTTTTCCCTTAACATATCTAAAGAAGCTTTTACTGTCCTTCTTTATATTCCTGGCCAGCTTCCCTTCCTACTTCATCTTTTCAGCCCGTCTTGCCCGTTTTGTTTCCTTCTGTTGTCCTATGAAAGTTTCCCAATCCTCTGGCTTCCGGCTACTCTTTGCTGTGTTATACATCTTTTCTTTTAGTTTTATTCTATCCCTAACTTCTCTTGTCAGTGCATATCATTGCTTAACGTGGGGAGATTGGTGCACTGACAGCCACCACACGCTAATTGACAGATCTGGGTCAGAATCCAGTGGCATGGAATCCAAGATGACCGGGGACCCTATTCTGCTGCAGCCTTCATCCGCCTTCCCAGTCGTTGTGATGATCCACTAAAGTCAGCCATCATCCTCCGCCTGTTCCTCCGTTGAGTTCTTGGTTTGATTGCTCTTTGTCAGAGACCTCCCCCTCGACCTTACCACCATGGGTGACCCTACCAGGAGCATAGCTCCAGACGACATCTCTCTCAGGATTTCAGGACGACACAAGCTTCTCCACCACGACAAGGTGACAATCCAAGGTGACAATCCTCAGACAGTGTATCCATACACTATAAATGGCTCGATTGTAATTATGTTTTGTGTTTCCGCTGACTGGTTAGCGTACAATAAAAGCTTTTCACTGTATCTTGGTACATGTGACAATAAACTAAACATATAATAAGGTTCGTTCGCAGAAAGCAAACTCCTTATCGCCAAATTCTTCAGTGATGTCAAGCTTCTCGCATGGCATTTCATCTGCAGCTATTTGAAGAAAATATGTCCCATCTAACTCATCTTCTAATTCTCCTGAGTGGGGCTGAGGACTAAGAGATCAGAAGATGAGCTATTCGATGCAAAGTGCTCAACATCTGTCCATGTCTTGTGGCTGTAATGTTGATGTAGCCAGTTCTGTTGTGTTTGTATTTAGCAGTGTTTCCAGAATGATTGATGTCGAGGATTTGGAAATAGTCATGATATGAAAAGCTGTGAGAGATAGCTGATCTCGCCCTTCTTCCCGAACATTAGTAACCTGATCATTATATGACTCAAATACCCAGAGCCAATTATCATCCAAATTTCAGCCGTCACTGAATGTTTTGTATCTTTATTTCCAGAATTGTCACTAAAGCTGAATATTTCGGAGCTGACAGCACAATTGATGGATAGAAGAAGATTGATGCAGTGTATGTTGGCTTTGGTGTGCTCATATTGCAACATTGAAAGTTTACAATGATTGGCCTTTCACAAATATGATTATCTTCCGAGGCAACAGGTATGACTCCTGCCTGTGGAAGTTTTTTTGACACCTATTGACCTCAATTTTACCAGTGATTATTGTTGCTGAATGCAGTTGAATGCTGCCTCGAAGTTTGCACAAGAAGGAATTTTATCTGGTGAACAGCTCATACTTATACGAGTCAGTGTTACTGGTCAGGAACCTTCCCTTCTCGAGGAATATATTTGATAGTTTGTAGCTTTAACCCATTAGTAACTTTTGTATTAGTCATAAACTCATGGACACAACATAACAGATTTCCCTCTCTCAGTAAAAAAAAAATTAAGATTCAGTGTTACAATTCCATTGCAAATATAACCATATAAATAGGTCAACTATTTACAGCTGGAAAATATCTTAAACATCAAAACACAGCCTGAGTTTGTGAGAGGTGAGCATCAGCTCACACAGCTGATTGTTTAAAGCCAACCTGCACATTTTAAGCTTTGTGGCTGCAGCAAAATGACCTTCCTGAGATGACTGCAGCTTATTATAATTGATGGCCGAACAGAGAATGAACTCCTCAATCTTCTGGAGACTTTGGTTGACAAGGTGTAGGGGAAATCTCCTCAATCTATGTGGGCAGGAAAGGTAGGGGAAGTTGGGCAATATGCCCTCAAACTGCCAAGGGCGGAAGCACCTCTGAAGGACAATAGTAAGGGCAAAGCAAGAAAGACCAGGACGCAATGCTGCTTTAAATAGTGTTCAACTGGTTCACACATTTAAGCATGCCCAATGAATAAATATTCAAATGTTTATTTCACCAACTGTCCCACTGTCATCAATGCACATCTCTCTCCTCTTAGATTAAAAAAAACGATTAATGGGACCAGGAATATATATTTTCCTATCCCACTTCATACATCATTACCTTAAGCTTCCTGACTGCCTGCAATTCAACCAAATTATTTTGGCACATAAACACACACAAGACTCTTTCATGAGAAGGTAAGACACAATCAATAACAAATCAACAAGCCAATAAATGACAGGCATGACAGCATCAACAAATAAAACAAAACCAGAATGGGATGTGCTGGCCATAATTAAAGTGATCTTCATAGAGGCCATTAGTTGGGAATGGATTTAGACCATTATAAATGATGTTCTGTACAAATGTAATCCTTCTTTTCATACCACACATATTCTTCATCCCACAATCTCTGCTTTGTTGAAAGCCACAGCTGGTACAAACATAAATAGAGCTGTAGCTACAGGCACTCATTGAATTCCATCACCAGACCAGTCAAACTTCAAGAACCCTGAGGAAACACGGCACCAATCTCTTACAGGGCTTTGTTAAGAGCCTTTGGGAATGGGTGTAATGGCTAACTCTGCCACAGCACTTACAGACTCAGCGAATATACAATAAATAATGACTGATAAATCAGTTTGCATGGCATTTGAAGCCCTTATCTCTATTATGTCTGCTCAACTAACACCCATCTGCCACCCATGGTAGCGTGAGTTAGTATCTGGGAGCCTTGATCCAGGGCTGCCAAAAGCTGCCCCCCAGGGCCATTCTCAGTTAGTTTCCATGACTGGAACCAACTCAAATTATAAGTGATGTCAAACTTTCATCAATATTACTGCAGTTGATTGAAAGATCTCCCTGCAGAAAATGCTGAGCATGATTAAATGATTGCTCCCTAAAATTATGCAATGGTGTCAGGAACATAAGCTGACAATACCAAAGATTATTCATTTAATTAAGTAAATGGAGCAAGTTTCTGGGGACCCATAACTCAATTGACTGTGTAGGAAGGAACTGTAGATGCTGGTTTAAATCGAAGAATGGGCACAAAATGCTGTAGTAAAGGGCCTGTCCCACTTGGGCGTCATTTACGCGACATCATTTACGCGTCACGTCGTGAGCGTCATAACACGCGTGTGACGCGCGCATGTTGTGCATTACGCGTGCATGGCGCGTGGTGGCGTAGGCAGTAATGCGCGGTAACGCGCGGCGCCTCAGAATCCTCGCGCGCCACCTGCATGATGCACAAATGACGCCTATTTGGAACAGGCCGTTAACTCAGCGGGACAGGCTGCATCTCAGGAGGGAAGGAATGGGTGACGTTGCAGGTCGAGACCCTTCTTCAGACTGATGGACTGGACTGTGCTTCTCAAAAGTGTCATACCATGTATTGAGTACCTGAAGGAATTGATATTAAAACATACAGAGGAAACGAATTACTAATGAGCTATCCACAAGAAAAAGTACACCAATTGCATGATACTGTAATATAATAGTTGTACTGAATATATTCAATTTGGAATAAGTTATTATTTATTTTGTGTTGGTTAACCTGACTGCAAATATGCTTTATCTGGCATTTAAGAGAATACAAACATTTTATCATCCTTGTCTGCAGTCAAGCAGTCAACCTGAGACTCATGAATTACAACGTGAACTTTACCATTTTGCACTGATTGACAGACAACAATCGTGTGCATCCAAGAGAGAAAATCACAATATTTTTACAGCAGTTCATCACCTCCAGTGTGGCTGGAAAGATCTATGTATAGTGAACCTGACCTTTAGTTTTCTGCAATGAGTCATAATAGTAAACAACTGTTCAAAGTCTTTGAACTTGGTGCTGGACAGCATTGGCCACTGTCATTTATTTTGAATCCAATTGTGATTCTGGCCCGGTACAACCCCATTGTTAATGAATCTATTAGTGGGGACATCAATAAACTAGATCATATTCAGTCTTTGTAATATTCTGCACCTGTCGGCTTTAATGGGGCCAAGGGCAAGAAAAAATGTAATGGATAATGAAAACTTGAAATGTTGTGCAGGGGAATAAGCGGTGAAATCATTATAACAGTATGTATCCACACTTGAGAAAAATGTGACCATATATATATTTATTTACCAATGTAATGAATCCAAATGCATTATTTTTTAAATTGGGCAAACATAATTTCCTGATGAAGCCTGACAATCCTAGATTGTGCTTTCAATTTCAACAGCTGCATCATGCAAGTCTTCTCTTCAAATCTGCAGAATGATTGATCTAACTGGTCATATGCTAAAGGAGCAGACCGCAATGTCACTAAAAACATTGTGGGATAAAATTGGGCTTTAATCAACTATCCCCCTAGTCCAGCATAGAAGTCAGTCAACCATTCATTATGGTCTAAATTGATGCTGATACATTTAGGGCAGTTCTGTTGATTGCATGATTTAAATGACTTCTGACCAATCGAAAAGTAAAACAGGATCATTATAAAAGCTGCTGCGGTACTGCTGCTAGCTGAGAATTAGTACACCATGAGAAAAGAAATTGAACGCACTCACAAAAGCCGAAACAGAAAGCAAAACATGATGCTAATGAAACCTTTAACTCAGAATGTGTAAACTTTCATGTGTTTAGTTTTGTGATGAAGGCATTGTTGGCTAAGCCAACACATCTTGTCCCTTCTGGTTGTCCATATGGAGGTGATAGACTTCCCAGCTACCCCTGAGGAAGTGGTTTATGTTCTAACAGAATAGTATTCAGTGAGATTTTGACTATACAGCAAAGAAGGGAAAAGTAATCTGAATTTCCTAATCAGGATAGTGTGTAACTTTGAGGAGAAATTAGAAGGGCTTTGGTTTCTGAGATTTGTTCCTGCCAAGGTGTTTGTGGTTGACCAAGAGAAGATCATTCATGAGGGGTTAAGATGTGATCCCCATTGGGATGGAGGTGTGATCCCCATTGATAACGGTCACAGTGGCAGCAGGGAATCTCAAGAATGAGGCAGTTTTCACCCTTGCTGGAATGATTCAGTACATTGAGAAATATTTTGGCTGGAGACCTGATTGACCTTAAGAGACTGAGAAACTTTTGCTACTTCAATCATTCTCTTTCACTGTTTCCACTGAATCAACATCAAGGGAAATACTTGTTCAAAAGCAAATGTGAGTTGGCAAAATTGCATATTGTAAGCATAGACTCAGAGTAGATATAATTATTAATCAGGTCTCTGAAGTCCTTTGCAGAGGATTGGTGAAGCTTACAGAAAGCACATTCTGTGATTCTTATAGCTGGTGCATTGGAGAAAGTTTGTGTGACATTTAGTATTACCATAAACATTCTGACTGGTACATTTGTTATTAAGTTATATAAAGCTGGCAATGTCAGTGGTGTTTAAATTAGCAGGTACCCTAAAATTAAAATGTAAAGTGCACTCAATTCTGAAAGTTACATCTGTCATTTCTTAATAGATAGAAGACAGACAGGTTGCTGTACATCAGAGCAAATGGATGGTTTCTAAGGTGATGACCATGGGTTAAAGAAAATAAATGAGGATCTTTGGCATCGAGATTTTTTTCTTTGTTAAAAGTTCAAAATATGAGAATCAAATAGTGACGGACAAGGAAGTGTATTATACCTTTGGCATTTGGGTAAGGATCCTTTACCCAACCTGTTCCGCAAACTGAAACTTTCTTCCAAAAGATTTCTAATAAGGATGAAAGTTCACTCAAAAAATTAATTGCCAATGTAGCATTTCAGTAGTTTGCCATGGCTTCAGAGCTCCAATGTTAGCAACAATAATTGCATATTGACTGCCATTTCAACGCGTGAAACAGCCATGAGGGATTGTGATAAGTAATAGTTGATTTAAATAGTTGAACTAACTAATAGCTATTTACTGATCTTACTTGAATACCTCAGCATGTTTTTAATTCAAATTTTAATTAAGGTTTCAATTTTCAAGAGATTTTCAGAGAATCAGAAATGTACAGAAATAGACAACTTATTTGCCATCTTTACTGTCAACTGTACTAGTGGGCAGTCAGGTACTTCAGCTGTTTCGTAGGTTAGGCTTGTTTTGGACCAGTGCAGGATGCCATTTACATCACGACAGGCCCTATCGCTCAGCAAGGAATATTTACGATGAATGGAGCTGACCTTTCACTGCAAGCTCCCACTAGGGAAGCTGTGAGGATGAACAATCTTTCTTTGGGCTCGCCACTGACAACAAATGTTGTGTTAAAGCCAAAGATAGAAACAAAATGCTGGAAACACAGCGGGACAGGCAGCATCTTTGGAGAGAAGGAATGGGTGATGTTTCGGGTCGAGACCTTCAGACTTATGTTAAAGCCGTTGTATGGTACACCAAGGTTGTCCAGATTAACTGCCCATCTTCCACTCTTGATAACTTAGGTTTATCCAAACCTCAGCGAAGTGTGTTCTAACTCATGCTAAATCCCACTGACATTTCACCCCGTGCCTGATGAACATCATTTGCTTCCCATTCTTGAAATGCCCTGGTCTTAAAGTTGTCATCTCTGCTAGCAAATCTCTTCAATGCCTTGCTCCTTTTTTTCTGTAATGCCCCCAAGCCTGACAGCCCTCCAAGATACTTGAACTCTGTTAATTCCATCCTCTAGTATATTCTCAAATTTAATAATTCCCCCAATGATAAGAATGGTTTCTGTTTCCACAATGAATGTACTGGGGTTCCCTTCTTTTATCACCCAAAACACAACCTTTCTTCTTTTAAGATGCTCTTCCACAACTATTGAGGAAAGCAACATTTTGATCACGTGTTCACATGATCCAGATCTTTTATTGACTGGCAAGTTGCCTGAGCTTGCCAGTCCCCTGCCTTTGAACTCCATGCTAAACTGTAGCCTGTCCACTCGGAATACAGCTCCCAGATGATCAGTATGGCCCCTGGAATGAAAGGTGGTTTCAATTGAAAGTGACAGATCCTACCCCTGCGGTTATTCTGACAGCTGGGTAAGCCATGTCTCTGGGCTTACCAGGTGTCAAAGAAGCAGTGAGATTGAATGTTTGCAGATGTACAGTATATAACATTCACAGTCAAAAAAAACTTTTAAATTATTTAAAATACCATAATAATTTGTTAAAAATTTAAACAAACATAACCAAAATACTTACCAGCACTAGCAAACAATCAAAGCAATGTATCAGATTTTAAACACCTCTTTTATTAAAAAATCAAATGACTCAATACTTTTGATTCTGCCTATCGCTTTTTTGTCCAGTTTAAAATTAAAGTTCCTGCAGTGCACAAACAAAATAGATATAGTTTTTCATGCCACTTGATCAACAACTTTAGGCTGTGCATGCCATACGCAAGAAGAAGAAGAAGCCTTGTGTCACTTACCCTGGTGCACAATCAGCGAATATAGTTTCCAGTGTGAATACTGTTAAATGAGCAAAGATTTGCACTCCACAGCAATATTCTGTGATGGGTCCAATAACACAATTTAGGTTTCCGGCAGTCAAAAATCAGCTGAGCAGAGACGCAGTTTTGTTTCATCTTTATTTGGAAGGGATATAATTCCACCCAGTAACCCAACTAAAATCTAATTATAGTCAGCATATCTTCTAGTTTTTATCAGTGGCAATAGCTTCAAAAGTGGCCTGGAGTCAAATTTCAGAGACATGCCAAACTGCAGATGTGAGAATCTTGAGGAAAACACAAAGTGCTGGAGGAACTAAGCTGGTTCCATTTCTTCCACAGATGTTGCCTAACCAACAGAGTTCCTGCAGCACTTTGTGTCTTGCTCTGAGTCATATTTTATATGGTATCGTTACTTGAAGCATCTTGGTTTAGTTTTTGGTTTTTATTTTTAATTTAGTTTAGTTAATTAGAACTAGAACGGTTGGGGGGAGGGACTCAAATAGGGAAAGATAGCAGTCAGTGTGTGAGGCAGGAGGCAGAGAAGGGTAGCACTCTGACCCAAAATGTAGGGGAGAAAGAAGAAAAAGACAATAAACAGAGAATAAGAGAGGGTGGGTTTCTTAAATGTGTATATTTTAATGCAAGGAGCATTGTAAGAAAGGTGGATGAACTTAGAGCCTGGCACCTGGAAGTATGATGTTGTGGCGATCAGTGAAACATGGTTGCAGGAGGGCTGTGATTGGAAACTAAATATTCCAGGATTTCGTTGCTTCAGATGTGATAGAATTGGAGGGGCAAGAGGTGGAGGTGTTGCATTGCTTATCAGGGAAGATATTACAGCAGTGCTTTGGCAGGATAGATTAGAGGGCTCGTCTAGGGAGGCTATTTGGGTGGAACTGAGAAATGGGAAAGGGGTAGCAACACTTATAGGGGTGTATTATAGACCGCCAAATGGGGAGCGAGAATTGGAAGAGCAAATATGTAAGGAGATCGCATATATTAGTAGTAGGCACAAGGTAGTGATTGTGGGAGATTTCAATTGTCCACACATAGACTGGGAAACACATTCTGTAAATGGGCTGGATGGTTTGGAGTTTGTAAAATGTGTGCAGGATAGTTTTTTGCAGCAATACATAGAGGTACCTACTAGAGAAGGGGCGGTGCTGGACCTCCTGTTAGGAAATGAGATGGGTCAGGTGGCAGAGGTATGCATTGGGGAACAGTTCGGATCAAGTGATCACAATACCATTAGTTTCAATATAATTATGGAGATGGTCAGAACTGGACCTAGGGTTGAGATTTTTGATTGGAGAAAGGCTAACTTTGAGGAGATGCGAAAGGATTTAAAAGGAGTGAATTGGGACATTTTGTTTTATGGGAAAGATGTGGAAGAGAAATGGAGGACATTTAAAGTAGAGAATCTTTGTGTCCCTGTTCGGTTGAAAGGAAATAGTAAAAATTGGAAAGAGCCCTCGTTTTCAAGGGAAATTGTACACTTGGTTCGGAAAAAGAGAGAGATCTACAATAATTATAGGCAGCATTGAGTAAATGAGGTGCTTGAGGAGTATAAAGAATGTAAAAAGAATCTTAAGAAATAAATTAGAAAAGCTAAAAGAAGATATGAGGTTGCTTTGGCAAGTAAGGTGAAAGTAAATCCAAAGGGTTTCTACAGCTATATTAATAGCAAAAGGATAACGAGGGATAAAATTGGTCCATTAGAGAGTCAGAATGGACAGCTATCTGCAGAGCCAAAAGAGATGGGGGAGATATTGAACAATTTCTTTGCTTCGGTATTCACCAAGGACAAGGATATTGAATTATGTGAGGTATGGGAAACAAGTAGAGTAGCTATGGAAACTATGAGATTCAAAGAAAAAGAAGTACTGACACTTTTGAAAAATATGAAAGTGGATAAGTCTCCAGGTCCTGACAGGATATTCCCTAGCACATTGAGGAAAGTTAGTGTCGAAATAGCAGGGGCTATGACAGAAATATTTCAAATGTCATTAGAAACGGGAATAGTGCCGGAGGTTTGGCGTACTGCGCATGTTGTTCCATTGTTTAAAAAGGGTTCTAATAGTAAACCTAGCAATTATAGACCTGTTAGTTTGACGTCAGTGGTGGGCAAATTAATGGAAAAGATACTTAGAGATAATATATCAGCATCTGGATAAACAGTGTCTGATTAGGAACAGTCAACATGGATTTGTGCCTGGAAGGTCATGTTTGACTAATCTTGAATTTTTTGAAGAGGTTACTCGGGAAATTGATGAGGTTAAAGCAGTGGATGTTGTATATATGGACGTCAGTAAGGCCTTTGACAAGGTTCCTCATGGAAGGTTGGTTAAGAAGGTTCAATTGTTGGTTATTAATGGTGGAGTAGCAAGATGGATTCAACAGTGGCTGAATGGGAGATGCCAGAGAGTAATGGTGGATGGCTGTTTGTCAGGTTGGAGGCCAGTGACAAGTGGGGTGCCACAGGGATCTGTGTTGGGTCCACTGTTGTTTGTCATGTACATCAATGATCTGGATGATGGTGTGGTAAATTGGATTAGTAAGTATGCAGATGATACTAAGTTAGGTGGTGTTGTGGGTAATGAAGTAGATTTTCAAAGTCTACAGAGAGATTTATGCCAGTTGGAAGAGTGGGCTGAAAGATGACAGATGGAGTTTAATGCTGATAAGTGTGAGGTGATACATCTTGGCAGGACAAATCAAAATAGGACGTAAATGGTAACTGGTAGGGAATTGAAGAATGCAGTTGAACAGAGGGATCTGGGAATAACTGTGCACAGTTCCCTGAAGGTGGAATCTCATGTAGATAGGGTGGTAAAGAAAGCTTTTGGTGTGCTGGCCTTTATAAATCAGAGCATTGAGTATAGAAGTTGGGATGTAATGTTAAAATTGTACAAGGCATTGGTGAGGCCAATTCAGGAGTATGGTGTACAATTTTGGTCGCCTAATATAGGAAGGATGTCAACAAAATAGAGAGAGTACAGAGGAGATTTACTAGAATGTTGCCTGGGTTTCAGCGACTAAGTTATAGAGAAAGGTTGAACAAGTTAGGTCTTTATTCTTTGGAGCGCAGAAGGTTAAGGGGGGACTTGATAGAGGTCTTTAAAATGATGAGAGGGATAGACAGAGTTGACGTGGATAAGCTTTTCCCACTGAGAGTAGGGAAGTTTCAAACAAGAGTACATGACTTGAGAATTAAGGGACAGAAGTTTAGGGGTAACATGAGGGGGAACTTCTTTACTCAGAGAGTGGTAGCTGTGTGGAATGAGCTTCCAGTGAAGGTGGTGGAGGCAGGTTCGATTTTATCATTTAAAAATAAATTGGATAGTTATATGGACGGGAAAGGAATGGAGGGTTATGGTCTAAGTGCAGGTAGATGGGACTAGGGGAGAATACGTGTTCGGCACGGACTAGAAGGGCCGAGATGGCCTGTTTCCGTGCTGTAATTGTTATATGGTTATATGGTTATATAGTTTAGAGATACAGCGTAAAAAAAAGCCCTTTGGCCCATCGAGTTCACATTGACCAGTGATCCTCGTATACTAGCACAATCCTGCACACTAGATACAATTTACAATTTTTGCCAAAGCAAATTGACCTACAAACCTGTATGTCTTTGGAATGTGGGCAGAAACCGGAGCACCCGGGGAAGACCCACACAATCACGGGGAGAACCTACAAACTCCATACAGACAGCACCCATAGTCAGGTCCGAACCTGGGTCTTTGGAATTATATAAGGCAACAACTCTACCGCTGGCCACCGTGCCGCCCTCAAACTTTGTCATTGGTAATAGAGAAATGTATGCTATTGTTTCTGTAGGCATTTACATCAGGTACCCCATATAACCATATAACCATATAACAATTACAGCACGGAAACAGGCCATCTCGGCCCTACAAGTCCGTGCCGAACAATTATTTTCCCTTAGTCCCACCTGCCTGCACTCATACCATAACCCTCCATTCCCTTCTCATCCATATGCCTATCCAATTTATTTTTAAATGATACCAACGAACCTGCCTCCACCACTTCCACTGGAAGCTCATTCCACACCGCTACCACTCTCTGAGTAAAGAATTTCCCCCTCATGTTACCCCTAAACTTCTGTCCCTTAATTCTGAAGTCATGTCCTCTTGTTTGAATCTTCCCTATTCTCAAAGGAAAAAGCTTGTCCACATCAACTCTGTCTATCCCTCTCATCATTTTAAAGACCTCTATCAAGTACCCCCTTAACCTTCTGCGCTCCAGAGAATAAAGACCTAACTTATTCAACCTTTCTCTGTAACTTAGTTGTTGAAACCCAGGCAACATTCTAGTAAATCTCCTCTGTACTCTCTCTATTTTGTTGACATCCTTCCTATAATTGGGCGACCAAAATTGTACACCATACTTCAGATTTGGTCTCACTAATGCCTTGTACAATTTTAACATTACATCCCAGCTTCTATACTCAATGCTCTGATTTATAAAGGCTAGCATACCAAAAGCTTTCTTTACCACCCTATCTATATGAGATTTCACCTTCAAGGAACTATGCACGGTTATTCCCAGATCCCTCTGTTCAACTGCATTCTTCAATTCCCTACCATTTACCATGTACGTCCTATTTTGATTTGTCCTGCCAAGGTGTAGCACCTCACATTTATCAGCATTAAACTCCATCTGCCATCTTTCAGCCCATTCTTCCAAATGGCCTAAATCACTCTGTAGACTTTGGAAATCCTCTTCATTATCCACAACACCCCCTATCTTGGTATCATCTGCATACTTACTAATCCAATTTACCACACCTTCATCCAGATCATTGATGTACATGACAAACAACAAAGGACCCAACACAGATCCCTGAGGCACCTCACTAGTCACCTGCCCCCAACCCGACAAACAGCCATCCACCATTACCCTCTGGCTTCTCCCATTCAGCCACTGTTGAATCCATCTTGCTACTCCTGCATTTATACCCAACAGTTGAACCTTCTTAACCAACCATCCATGAGGAACCTTGACAAAGGCCTTACTAAAGTCCATATAGACAACATCCACTGCTTTACCCTCGTCAATTTCTCTAGTAACCTCTTCAAAAAATTCAAGAAGATTAGTCAAACATGACCTTCCAGGCACAAATCCATGTTGACTGTTCCTAATCAGACCCTGTTTATCCAGATGCTTATATATATTATCTCTGTATCTTTTCCATTAATTTGCCCACCACTGAAGTCAAACTAACAGGTCTATAATTGCTAGGTTTACTCTTAGAACCCTTTTTAAACAATGGAACAACATGCGCAATACGCCAATCCTCGGGGACTATTCCCGTTTCTAATGACATTTGAAATATTTCTGTCATAGCCCCGGCTCTTTCTACACTAACTTCCCTCAATGTCCTAGGGAATATCCTGTCAGGACCTGGAGACTTATCCACTTTTATATTTTTCAAAAGTGTCAGTACTTCTTTTACTTTGAAACTCATAATATCCATAGCTACTCAACTAGTTTCCCTTACCTCACATAATTCAATATCCTTCTCCTTGGTGAATACCCCACAATCAGTTACTCTCTTGCGTGAAAATAAATGTTCATTTGAAGGTAGACAGACCTCCAGGGCCTGATCAGATATATCTGAGGATATTGCGGGAAGCTAGAGAGAGAATTGCGGGAGCCCTTGTTGAAATTTATGAGTTGTCCTTAAATACAGGGGAGGTGTCAGAGGATTGGAGAGTGACAGATGCTGTGTCTCTTTTCAAGAAGGGCTGTAGGGAAAATGCTGGGAACTATAGGCTGGTGAACTTAACATCTGTAGTTGGTAAGTTACTGGAGAGTATTCTGAGGGATAAGATATACAGGTATTTTGATGGGCAAGGGCTGATTAGGGATAGTCAGCATGGTTTTGTACGTGCGAGGTTATGTCTCACAAATCTGATTGAGTTTTTTGAAGACCTGAGCAAAAAGGTTGATGGAGGCAGAGCTGTTGATGTTGTGTACCTGGACTTTAGTAAGGTGTTCGACAAGGTGCCGCATGGTAGGCTGTTCTGGAAGGTTAGAGCTCATGGGATCCAAGGAGAGATAGCTGACTGGATAGCAAATTGGCTCCATGGAAGGAAGCAGAGGGTGATGGTGGAAGGTTGCTTCTCAGAATGGAGGTCTGTGACCAGTGGTGTGCCACAGGGTTCGGTTCTGGGCCTGTTACTGTTTGTCATCTACATCAATGATCTGGATGAGAACATACAGGGCACGATTAGCAAGTTTGCTGATGATACAAAAGTTAGTGGTTTGCAGATAATGAAGATGGTTGTGAACGATTGCCACGGGATCTGGATCGATTGGCCAGGTGGACGGAGGAATGGTTGATGGAATTTAATACAGAGAAGTGTGAGGTATTGCATTTTGTGACGTCGAACAAGGGCAGGTCCGACACAGTAAATAATAGGCCTCTGGGTAGTGTTGGAGAACAGAGGGATCTAGGAGTGCAAGTACATGGTTCCTTGAAGGTCGAATCACAGGTAGATAAGGTGGTCGAAAAGGCTTTTGGCACTTTGGCCTTCATCAGTCAGAGTATTAACATAGAAACATAGAAAATAGGTACAGAATTAGCCAATCGGCCCTTCGAGCCTGCACCGCCATTCAATATGATCATGGTTGATCATCCAACTCAGAGTATAGATGTTTGAGGGTCATGTTGCAGTTGTATAAGACGTTTGTGAGACTGCAGTTAGATTATTGTGTTCAGTTCTGCCCACCATGTTATAGGAAAGATATTGTCAAGCTTGATAGGGTTCAGAAAATATTTACGAGGATGTTTCCAGGACTAGAGGGTGTGAGCTATAGGGAGACTTTTTGTAGGCTGGGTCTCTATTCCATGGAGCGTAGGAGGATGAGACGAGATCTTATAGAGGTATAAAAAATCATGAGAGGAATAGATCGGGTAGATGCACAGAGTCTTTTATCCAGAGTAGGGGAATCGAGGACCAGAGAACATAGGTTCAAGGTGAAGGGGAAATGATTTAATTGGAATCCTAGGGGTGGTGGGTGTATGGAACCAGCTGCCAGAGGAGGTAGTTGAGGCTGGGACTATCCCATCGTGTAAGAAACAGTTGGACAGGTACATGGATAGGACAGTTTTGGAGAGTTATTGACCAAGCGCAGGCAAGTGGGACTAGGGTAACTGGGACATTGTTGTCCGGTGTGGGCGAGTTGGGCCGAAGTGCATGTTTCCACACTGTATCACTTTATGACTCTATGACTCTAATTTAGCATTTGCTGAAAATGCGTGCAGATTCAAGCATTGTTTAAATAGACAGCTACTAATCTGGTCTCCCCTTTTCTGATCACTACAGATGCAAACAACCTCCCTTTCAATAGTTTCTTGGAAAATCAACAAATGACAGTAATCCTTGGTCAGTGTGCTGAGTGTTAGGACTTTTTCCTCATGGACAAGAATGCAGTGCAAGTTATAAATATTTTATTTATTTCCACATGATTTTGTAAATGCTGCTTTTTAACTGTACATTTATAGACAATAGACAATAAACAATAGGTGCAGGAGTAGGCCATTCAGCCCTTCGAGCCAGCACCACCATTCACTGTGATCACGGCTGATCATCCCTACTCAGCACCCCGTTCCTGCCTTTTCCCCATATCCCCTGACTCCGCTATCTTTAAGAACTCTATCCAACTCTCTCTTGAAAGCATACAGAGAATTGACCTCCACTGCCTTCTCAGGCAGAGAATTCCACTGATTCACAACAGGAGGTGTGAAAAAGTTTTTCCTCATCTCCGTTCTAAATAGCTTACCCCTTATTCTTAAACTGTGGCCCCTGGTTCTGGACTCCCCCAACATTGGGAACATTGTTTGACGGTTAGGTTTTTTTTGTCGCAGTGTCAGCTTTCTTAAAGTTGTTCATCAACATTTCTGTATTTTGTTGTCTAACAGTGAAACAGCTGAATTACAGTAAATCTGAATAGATAGATATTAGATCTGAATATTTCAGAGGTCATAGCATTTTATATGTGTATCTTAATTTGATTTCATACTGTTGTCAAGCAGTACAATTTCCTTGTCTTTATACACTATTTGGTTAATTCATCAGAAAAAATAAATTAATATTAAGTGGATAATAGTTTTATAATGATATTTGAAAAAAGAACCTGTCTTATTCTGCATATAACACAAACAGCTACAGGGTTCACATGATATAATGGGAGAGACAAAAAACAATGCTTATTACATTGAGATTTCAATACTATAAAATGGAATATCATTCTATTTTTCGCAAGCATTGCAAAAACAAGTTATCTGTGTTAGTCGAGAATTATGACTTGGATCCACATCTCAGATAAGGACCTTCTTTAAGGAACAAATCATCCGACTTTTGTTCTGATAGGGCTGACCAGTCTGTGGCACATTCAAAGGGGTTAGGAATCGTGAAGTGAAGTGAAGCTAGAGACTGGACTGGGAATGCATAAACATATTCCATTGTGGTGATTTACAATTGAGCGAAAAGACTGTTTATCATTTCCTACTAACTGGATCTGAATCAGAGGCCCACAGACACTAACAAAACATGTCTTATTATTTAAACTGGCCAATGCATGGTTGCTAAAGCTACGCATTCATATTTATAATAGTTTGAAACTGGAAAAATATTAACTGCAAACAAGCAGATTAAGATACCTTTGTTATGTAGGTAAATATAACACATCTGGGGTGATGTTCAGTTTATACAGATAATTTTAATCTAGAGTATGTGGAGACAAGAAAGGATCATCATTTTTGAACGGAAATGAACATCATAGTGGGCGGCGCAGTGGCACAGCAGTAGAGTTGTTGCCTTACAGCACGGAAGATCTGAGTTTGTTTCTGACTGTGGGTTTTGACTGTACAGAGTTTGTACATTCTCCTTGTGATCGCGTGGGTTTTCTCCCTGTGCTCCGATTTCGTCCCCTAATTCAAAGATGTGAAGGTATGTAGGTTAGTTGGCTTCTGTATATTGCCCCTAGTGTGTAGGATTGAAACTACTGTACAGGTGATCACTGTTCAACATGAACTCGGTAGGCCAAAGGCCATGTGTCCATGCTGTATCTCTAAACTAAACTGAATTTTTGATGAATTTTGTTTTATTTTTCATTGCATGTCTATGTAGTGGCCATTTGGCCTGTTTTGCATGTCATTGATGATGGCATTTGCCTTTAAATTTTAGACTGCCCGTTATATTGTGGGTGGGATTTATGACGTGTTTTTGGATGTGTTTGGAGCTAAGATGCTTGCGCAGAAGTTTAGTTTTTAGTGTCGTTTGGAGCGAGCCAGGGAGAAGGTTAACCCTTCGACCAGGCGAGTTATGCCAGATCATGCGGGCCAGGCGAGCCATAATGGAGATCATGCGAAGTGTAACGGAGACACGAGGAGTTTTTAATGTTTAAAGTAATAAGATGGAGTTCGATTAAGATTGTAGTAATGTCAGAAGAAATTTGGATGTATGTTATTGCTTTCTATCAACAATAAAGCATTTATTCATCTAAACACTGTTTTGAAGCCATATCTGTGAAGAAGCTCGGAAAGTCTCTGTGAATGAGCTCGTATGCGTATCAAAGATATTCCCCTTATCCCTGCTCATCCTTTTAGTGGCTAGGGAGTTAATATCCCAAAACATATGAAAATCTGCCGCTACAGTCTATGCATTTCTGATTAGTTCCATGATTAGATAAAGCCAGACTTTCAACAGAACAAAATAAGAAGACATTTTGTTCCATTCTGTTTGCCAAAGTGAGTCAAACAAAAAATAAATTGTCTTTTATCTGTTGTATTAATGATCAGATTTCGGAGCTCCATTTGGCAGTAGAAAATAATGTGTAAAGCTCCCATGGACATTTATCTATATTACTAAAAGTCTGAACTTGACCACTTCCCGTTTTTCAGTTTCATGATTTTAGAAAAAACACTGCCACTTACGGCTGTGATTTTTAGCCATCTTACTCAGTCCCCTTTCCCTGCACAGGACAAGAGGATTTTTCCCATCGATCATAAATAAAAGAGTTATTAATGTTTAAAAAATGTTCAGATTCTCCCTGCTGGTGGGAGGGGGGAGGAACTATAAAACCCGGAAATGTTGTGCCTCAATCAGTCTCTGCAAGATGGAGGAAGCAAGAGGGTGACGTCTCTCTGAGGTGTGAACAACACTGAACACATGTCTACTCAACTGTGAGTGTCCTTAATGTGGTTGGAAATTGAAAGTGTGGTTGCTTTGAAATGCTGCACTGCAAATGGTTGTCGGTGGTGGTTGCTTTGAAATGCTGCACTGCAAATTATTTTCGGTGGTGGTTGCATGGAAATGCTGCACTGCTAATGGTTGTCGGTGGTGGTTGCTTGAAATGCTGCACTGCAAATGGTTGTTGGTAGTGGTTGCTTCGAAATGCTGCACTCCAAATGGTTGTCGGTGGTGGTTGCTTCGAAATGCTGCACTGCAAATGGTTGTCGGTGGTGGTTGCTTCAAAATGCTTCACTGCAAATGGTTGTCGGTGGTGGTTGCTTCGAAATGCTGCATTGCAAATGGTTGTCGGTGCTGGTTGCTTTGAAATGCTGCACTGCAAATGGTTGTCGGTGATGGTTGCTTTGAAATGCTGCACTGCACATGGTTGTCGGTGGTGTTTACTTTGAAATGCTGCACTGCAAATGGATGTCGGTGGTGGTTGCTTTGAAATGCTGCACTGCAAATGGTTGTCTGTGGTGGTTGCTTTGAAATGCTGCACTACAAATGGTTGTCGGTGGTGGTTGCTTTGAAATGCTGCACTGCAAATGGTTGAAAATCTAAACTTGATAAATTCCTGTTTGCACTGTATATTGATTTCAGATAAAAAGCTACCACCTACGGCTGTGATTTTAGGCCATCTTACTCAGTCCCCCTCTGCTCATCAGGTGCGGAGGATTCTTCCCATCAATGAAAAATAAAAGTGTTATTAGTGTTTAAAAAAATGTTGAGAATCTCTCCTGTCAATCATGCCATGAAGGCCACGCCCCTTCTGGTGGGAGGGGGGAAGTATTATAAAACCCGGAAGTGTGGGTGTGGCTCAGTCTCTTTAAGATGGGGGAGGGAGAGCTCACGACTGTCTGAGCTGTGAATCAACTGAAAACACTGAATGTCTACTGAACTGTGAGTGTGGTGTTTATGTGGTGTTTTGTGTGGTTTTATGGAGGTTTCACCCTGCCTGAAATGGTATGAAATTGCATTTGAATGTGGATGCCTTGCACCCTGCTTGAACTGGCATGAAACTGAACTTGAATTTGGTGGCCTTGCACCCTGCTTGAAATGACATGAAACCGCACTTGAATTTGGTGGCCCTGCACCCTGCTTGAAGTGGTAGGAAACTGCACTTAAGTTTGGTGGCCCTGCACCCTGCTTGAAGTGGTATGAAACTGCACTTGAATTTGGTGGCTTTGCACCCTGCTTGAAGTGGTAGGAAACTGCACTTGAATTCAGTAGCCTTGCACCCTGCTTGAAGTGGTCTGAAACTGCACCTAAATTTGGTGGCCTTACACCCTGCTTGAAGTGGTATGAAACTGCAATTGAATTTGGTGGCCTTGCACCCTCCTTGAAGTGGTAAGAAATTGCACATGAATTTGGTGGCCTTGCACCCTGCTTGAATTGGTAGGAAACTGATTTTTTCCCTAGGTGTAATGTCAGAACCTTGGTATGTTATAACATATTGTGGCTGCTGATTTGTAAACCATCCCATGAAGGTGAAACCCCTCAGTAGTGGAAGGGAAGTCATCCTGAATTTCCCATTTGCACTTTTCAGCTGTTAATTACAAAGCAACATTGAAAATGATGTGCCATTTAGTTGCATGGTTGATTTACAAATCGAGGTTAGTGCTCAGTAGAGTAAAAGTAAAAGAAATATTGTACTAAGCAAGAGCATAAAATGTATTACAATACATTTTATTAAGAAAATAACTTCCTAGGTCAGAAACAAGGGGAATATTTCCATCATTAATAAGACATACGAGGCCCTTGGGGGTTAATGAGATTCTGCAGACAACAGGGCTTTAATGCTTTTTGTGGTATATTTTCAATTCAAGTGCCTGCTGCTTTATCACAAAAGCCTTTGAGCTCATCATAGACATTAACATCTCAGATACAAATGATGATGTGAGGATTCTGCCTTTATTTTACTGCCATCTTTGAACTTTAATACTGTAAAGTCTCACTAAGTAGGACATTTAGAAAGCCATTGTTGGGACTCAGAAATCATTTGTAATTGCTTCTACAAATCATCTTTAAAAACCATTTTAGCCCCTTAGCATAGAATAATTTAAAAAAATCTGTTGGTGAGCTGAAAAAGTATTTTCAAACCACCCTTAGAGGCTATCAGGAATTTTTTATTGACAATATTTCCGGTTTCTTTGAGGGAGACTTGAGCTCATTCAACTGAAATGAGTAATTCCTCTCATAAATGTGTAAAGTTTTGCTGCAGATTTCATTGTTCTATCACCTATAACCACAAGAAAGTAAAGTTTGTTGACAGTGACTAACTGTTATTTTAAACAAAAAGTTAATGTCAGATTTGTCCGCTATGCCAGTGATATAATCAATACTTGGAAATATTTTTAAATAAGTGTATGTGCTGGAATTTTGAAATAAACGTAATTGTGGAAAAAAAATCTGGAAAGATGAAGTAGATTTGGCAATATCTATGGAAAGAAAAGCAATTAACATTTCAGGTTGAAGGCCCATTGTCAGTACCAAACTCTTTACCTTGGCCTTCAATCTCCCTAAATTTGATCTCCAGGCACTCCGAGTTTTGGGTTGAAACTGCTTTCTCAGACAACTGTTGGATAGGGATTCAGGATTGAGACCCAGCATTGATGAAGGAAAGATAACAGGTACACAAAAATGCTGGAGAAACTCAGCGGGTGCAGCAGTATCTATGGAGCGAAGGAAATAGGTAACGTTTCGGGCCGAAACCCTTCTTCAGACTGATAGGGGGTGGCGGGGAGAAGGAAGGAAAAAGGAGGAGGAGGAGCCCGAGGGCTGGGCGATGGGAGGAGACAGCCCGAGGGCTGAGGAAGGGGAGGAGACAGCAAGAGCTATCAAAATTGGGAGTATTCAATGGTCATGCCCGTAGGATGCAGACTCCCCAAGTGGAATATAAGGTGCTGTTCCTCCAATTTCCGGTGTTGCTCACTCTGGCAATGGAGGAGACCCAGGACAGAGAGGTCGGATTGGGAATGGGAGGGGGAGTTGAAGTGCTGAGCCACCGGGAGGTCAGGTTGGTTATTGCGGACCGAGCGGAGGTGTTCGGCGAAACGATCGCCCAACCTCCGCTTGGTCTCACCGATGTAGATCAGCTGACATCTAGAGCAGCAGATGCAGTAGATGAGGTTGGAGGAGATACAGGTGAACCTCTGTCGCACCTGGAAGGACTGCTTGGGTCCTTGAATGGAGTCGAGGGAGGAGGTAAAGGGACAGGTGTTGCATTTCTTGCGGTTGCAACGGAAAGTGCCCGGGGAGGGGGTGGTACGGGAGGGAAGGGAAGAATTGACAAGGGAGTTGTGGAGGGAGTGGTCTTTGCGGAAGGCAGACATGGGGGGAGATGGGAAGATGTGACGAGTGGTGGGGTCACGTTGGAGGTGGCGAAAATGACGGAGGATTATTTGTTGTATGTGACGGCTGGTGGGGTGAAAGGTGAGGACTAGGGGGACTCTGCCCTTGTTGCGAGTGCGGGGATGGGGAGAGAGAGCAGTGTTGCGGAGTATGGAGGAGACCCTGGTGCGAGCCTCATCTATGGTGGAGGAGGGGAACCCCCGTTCCCTGAAGAATTAGGATATTTCAGATGCCCTGGTGTGGAACGCCTCATCCTGGGAGCAGATGCGGCGTAGGCGGAGGAATTGGGAGTAGGGGATGGAGTCCTTACAGGAAGCAGGTTGGGAAGAAGTGTAGTCCAGATAGCCATGGGGGTCAGTGGGTTTATAGTGGATGTCGGTCAGAAAGATAACATACTTGTTGGCCTTGTTTCTCTTTGTGGTAGAGATTGTGAGCTTTGGAGGTGCTAGTGGAATAACCATCATATGTTTCTCAATGGTACACATTCCACTTAATTGGCACCCCATTCACCACACTGGAGTGTGTTGAATGGGGTGCCAATTAAGTGGAATGTTATGTTCTGGATGGTGTCGACTCCTTGAGTATTTCTGGAGCTATCCACTTTGTTTTACTCATGTTTCTTAATGCCACAATCAATCAAGAAACACATCCAATGTCAAGGGCAGTCAGTCACTCCTCACCTCTGCAATTTGGTCCATGTTCCTGTGGGATGAGATCTAGATACCTGATAAAACTCAACAACTGTGCATTGATGAGCAGGATATTGAAGAATAACTGCTAACTGGCGTACCTTATTGGAGAATGACCACCATTTAACACCTTCTTGTGCTTTGCCGATGATTGAGTAGGCTGATTGCACCATAATTCGCTGGATTGGATTTGTTCTGCTTTTTGTAAACAAGACACACATGGGGAATGTTTCACTTTGTCAGATAATGTTGCAAATGTAACTGCAATTAAACAATTTGGGTAGAGGTGCAGTTGGTTCTAGAGCTGCCTGTCCTCAGCATCTAATGCACTCCTGAGACCTCCATCTTTTGCCGTTTTTGCTGTTTCACATGTATGTAGTCATGAGATGCAGTTTCACTAGGTTGGCACTTCATCTTAAGGTGTTACTCCCAGCATATCATCCTGCACGTATCTGGTTGATTCCCTGAGTTGATAGTAATGGTAGAATGAGAGATACTCTAGACCATCAACCTACACTTTATGGTGAAGTATATTTCTGCTGATGATATTCATCATAGCTTCTTACAGATACCCAATATTTTACTACAGGAATCATTTTGATTCTGTATGATGAAGCATGTCTTGAAGGCAAGGATGAGATTTTGTCTCCACCAGAACTTTGTGGCAGTCTTTTCGACCAATTTTATCATAGACATCTGCCACAGGTAGATTGGTGAGAAGTAGGTTAAATAGGTTTATCACACTTGCTGATCACTTGCTACCTCCTACAGACCCACTCTTAAAACTCTGTCCTTCAGGACTCAGTCTTTGTCAATGATGTTGACACCATAGCAATCTTGATGATGGACTCTGAAGAACCCCAGCAGACATTCTGCGTGCATGCTACTTTCAATATAATTCAACATGAAGAAATACTTATTCATCAACTATGGAAGGTTTCCTTGGAGCACAGGACGATGAGGGGTGAAGGTCTATTGTATATATGGACTTTAGCAAGACATTTGACAAGGTTCTGTATGGTAGTCTGCTCTGGAAGATTAGATTGCATGGGATCCAAGGAGAGATAGCAGACTGGATAGAAAATGTGCTCCTTGAAAGAAAGCAGAAGGTGATGGTGGAAGGTTGCTTTTCAGACTGGTGGTCTGTGAGTCATGGTGTGACACGGGGTTTGGTGCTGGGTCCATTGCTGAGTAGGTCAGAGTATTGAGTATAGACATTTATATGTGATGTTACAGTTGTAAAATATATTAGTGAGGCCACATTTAAAGTATTGTGTTCAGTTTTGGTCACTATGTTGCTCAAAGCAGGAAAGGGTGCAGAGTAGATTTATGAGGATGTTGTCAGGGCATGAGGGCCTGTGCTATAGGGAGAGATTTAGCAGGCTAGAACTTTATTCCTTGGAGCACAGGAAGATGAGGGGTGCACAAGATCGTGAGTCGAATAGATCAGGTAAATTCCCAGAGTAGGGAATTGAGAAGAAGAGGACATAGGTTTAAGATGAGGGGGGAAAAGATTCAGTAGAAGTCTGAGGAGTAACTCTTTGGCACAAAGGATGGTGGATATATGGAACGAGCGGCTGGAAGAGGTAGTTGAGGCAGGTACTATCATAAAGTTTGTGACATTTGAACAGGTACAGTACATATTTAAGATAGGCTTAGAGGGTTATGGGCCAAGTATGGGCAGGTGGGACTAGTGTAGATGGGGCATGTTGGTCAGCATGGGCACGTTGGGCCAAAGGGCCTGTTTCCATGCTGTATGACTATGACTATGAAGATTTAGATTCTGATTCAGAGTTGTTTATATTCATATATACCAGGGTGCAATGAAATTCATCATCAGCTAGCAGCTCATAGAATTAATTGTATACTTGGTTATGATATACCCAAGTATGGTGGTGTTCCAGTTTTCATGGTGTTGTGTAGTCTTGGTGAAACCAATCTTCTCTTGCTCATTAATTTTCCATCTTCATAAGTAATTCTTTGTTTGTACCCTCTGTGGAACTGATGGCAGTTTTCTTCTGTTAAGGAACACATCTTTGTTGATTTAATAGCTACAGCCACCAGACATTCTTCCCTCCTCTGCTTAAATTCCATTAAAATGTATTATATTTAAAATTAACTTTGTAAAGAACATGAACTATAGCATGGAGAGAAAGATGATAAGAATTAACACACACAGTATTTATAGAAGTGAAAGCATCATTTTGTCTGTTCCAATGAGGAACCTTGAACTGATTAAAATACTCACTTCTAGCTTTTGCTTTAGTCAGCCTCTTGCTCTATATTAATCAATTGAAACTGCTGGCTCATGTTTTATAGCTGCAAACTAACTCAGTGGAAATGTGCTTTAGGTTTTTTTTACTTTCTCCAAAGTATTTAATAAAAATGTTTCTCGGGTAAAGAATTATCATTGGTCAGTGTGCTAAGAGGTCATTCCTCAAGAACAAAAGGTGAAATGACTATGCTCCACAATTTAGCCACAACCTTGACCTAATGATATGCAGCAGATGGCTGTCTGCCTTGAAATGCAGAATGTGCTGGAAATATTGAACTTGTCAAGCAGCATTTATAGAGAGATTAACACTGCACTGCAGATCAAAGACATTTTGTCAGAAGTTGAAAAATTAGCGGTGATTTGATGCATTTCTGGTGACTTAGTTCCTCCCACATTGTTGAGCATTGGGCAGCAAGCTTTGGCCATTCTGTTCAGTTATGTGTGACGTCTGGTGAGCCAAGCAGTTATTGCCCATCGCAAATTGTTACCTGCTTGAATTGCTGCAGCCCCTCTGGTGAAGGTAATCTTAAAGGTTTATGTGTATTATTTTCACTTGTACCGAATGACTGCGAAGAGCTTTGTTTTGCATGCTATCCAAACCGATCCAATATGCCATACATAAATACAATCACTTCAAACTCGTACGATATATAGAGCATAGGGGAAGATACAGAATGCGGAATATATGTCCTCCATGGGATAGAGGTGAATTAGATAGTACTCCAGATTATGGAAGAAGTGTTCAGAAATCTGATAATGGAGTTGAAGAAGCTCCATGGTGGTGCACTCCTACAAGCTTCTGTATCTTCTGCAGGACAGGAGCAGGGAGTAGAGGAATGACAGGGAAGGGACAGGTCTTTAACTATGTTGGCTGCTTTTCCAAGGCAACATGAAGTGTAGATGGCATCAATAATGTGAAATATGATCCGTGGTCTTGGGAAGGGTTATTCCCAAACCAAGCTGCGTTGCAATCTGACAGTATCTTTCTACATTGCATTGTAGAAGTTTGTAGGAGTCACTGGAGACATGCCAAATTTCCTCAGTCTTCTGAGGAAGTAAATATTGATGTAGTTGGAGAGGGTGTTCCAGGTTATAGACTAAGCAATGATGAAGCAACGGAAAATTTATTTCTGAATCAGGAATGCATGCAATTTGAAGGAGAGCATGGAGTTTGTGGATTTCACATGCATCTGCTGTTCTTGACTTTGTTGGTGGAGAGGGCCATGGATTTTGAATGTACGGCCAAAGTAGCCAAGGCAAGTAAGTGGAGTTTGTGGGCGATGCACAGTCCAACCACTGTGCACCAATGGTGGAGAGAATTAATGTTTAGGATGGAGGATAGCATGATAATCCAGTGGCTGCATTGTTCTGCATGGCATAGTTTCTTGAGTGCTGTTGGGATGCACTTAAACAGGCAAGCAAAATAATACCACCACAGCATAGAGGAAGAGAATAGAAGAGGAAATAAAATAAATAGCACATGATGAGAGATTAAATGACAGAAATATTAAAGAGGCTTTTAGTTTCTCCCTTTAATTTTAAACATGTAAATAAAATGTTATTTCATAAAAGAAATAACATATTTTTGAAATTTACAAATTCATTTTGAAGCCAGCTTCAGGGAATGACATTTGCCTGCACCAGTGTAACAATTTCCTCTAAAATGATAACTATTAATGTTGGCAGTTCCAGCAGTTGTAGGACTATTTTCATTTGAGTTTAGTAGGATGATAGATGACCTTACTAAAATCCCCACAAAATTCTGAGGGACAAAAAGATGGATGCTGAGTGCCAGTTACCCCTTGTAGGAGAATCTAAAATCTGGAGACATTGTTTAAGTATAAGGGGTCTCCCAAATTAAAACAGATCAGGGATTTCTTCTCTCAAAGTGTATGAATTGGAGTGTGGAGGATGAATTAATGAATATATCGAAGGCTGAAAAATATGCATCTTCAGTTCGTAAATGAGTCAAGGGTTATTGTAAAAGTAGATCTGAGGCGAAGATCGGGTCAGTCAGAAACATTTTAAATGCCAGAGCAGGCTCAAGTAACTATACAAACTACATCATGAGGCACAGACGACTGCAAATGCTCTAATCTGGACTAAAAAATACAAACTGCTAGAAGAATTCAGCAGATCAAGCAGAATGTGTGGAGGCAAAGAGATGAGATGTGGAGGCAAAGAGAAACAAAACATAGCAAGATGGCAGCAGGGTCTTGACCTGAGATCTTCCAGTAGTTTGTCTTTTGGATTAAGTAATCCCATGTCTCATTCAATTTTACGTTTGAATTATTTTGTTCACATCAGAGTGACCCTGGTTGTTTAGAAATGTCAGAATATGCCACCCATCTTTTACAGAAACCAAGGCTTCAGCCTCAGTTGTGTTTCTTGTTAAAGGCTGTCAGAACAGTCAGGAAGTAAGACCTCAACAATATGCCACTTGCAATCTGCTCACTGCAGAGACCTCACTCAACAATTTTCAAGCAATGCCTGTGGGTACAAAATAGGGTTCTGTTCTCGACATCCATTTCAAATATATTTTAGGTGGCAGGGATTGTGGATGGTGCATCCAGAATGGGCCCAAATCTGTTATAAACTTCATCCCATCATTCCTTCACCATGAGTTCATAAATCCAACATCTTTCTTTGTTGGATTCATTTGTATTTCTGGTAAACCATCACTTTCAGTAGTGTGTCGTGTATTTAATTACACAAATGGCTTTGGGTTCCTGTCTGTGCCTGTTGTCATAGAAACTATGAGCCAATATGCTGCCTCAGGAGATATTAGTGAAATAGCTTTGGAACCTTCTGTTGCTATGCTATTTTGTATAAATAATATAACATTAATTTAGAATGATATTGTATGAAGCACATGTGGAAAAAATGCTGCTCAAATAACATTGTATTTCTTATTATAGATAAGAGAGATTTGAGAACTGAGTGTTCAAGAAAGAACTGCAGATGCTGGAAGATCCAAGGTACACAAAAGGCTGGAGAAACTCAGCGGGTATAGCAGCATCTACTGAGCGAAGGAAATAGACAACGTTTCGGGCCGAAACCCTTCTTCAGACTGATAGGGGGTGGGGGGGGGGGGTGGGGGGGGGGGGAGGACCCTTAACACCGGAAATTGGAGGAACAGCACCTCATATTCCGCCTGGGGAGTCTGCATCCTGGGGGCATGAACATTGAATTCTCCCAGTTTTGCTAGCTCTTGCTGTCTCCTCCCCTTCCTTAACCCTCAAGCTGTCTCCTCCTATCCCCCCGCCCTCGGGCTCCTCCTCCTCCCCTTTTCCTTCCTTCTCCCCCCCCCCCCCCCCACCCCCTATCAGTCTGAAGAAGGGTTTCGGCCCGAAAACGTTGCCTATTTCCTTCGCTTCATAGATGCTGCTATACCCGCTGAGTTTCTCCAGCCTTTTGTGTACCTTTGAGAACTGAGTATTGTTCCTTGCTTTATTTGTTACTACTTTTCTGCACAAATGAATACAATTGTCTGTTGTAAAATTTACATGCAAGAATTAGAATTAGATGAGTATCTAAATACATCAAGGGAACCAACTGTGCTGTGATGCATAGGTCTCAAAGCATGAAGGATGCCAATGTGAGTCCCTTATGATGGAGGATGACTTGATCTGCCCCAAATGTGTGTTCTAAGATAGAATAAACTTAAGAAAAAAACAGATCATTAACAAACCAACACCCCTTGCATTGACTCAATTTGCACCACACACTGCCTCGGCAAGGCCACCAGCATAATCAAGACTGTGCCGCAACCTGGCCACTCTATCTTCTCCCTTTTCCCATCGGGCAAAAAGGTATGGAAATACGAAAACGCACCCGTCCAGTTTCAGGAACAGTTTCTTTCCAGCTGTTATCAGGCAAATGAACCATCCTACTAACAACTAGAGAACAGACCTGAACTATTATCTACCCCATTGGTGACTTTTGGACTATCTTTGGTCGTACTTTACTGGCTTTACCTTGCATTAAACCTTATTCACGTTATTCCCTTCATCATGCATCTGCACACTGTGGATGGCTCGATTGTAATCTTGTATTGTTTTTCCACTGACTGGTTAGTACACAACAAAAGCTTTTCACCGTACCTCGGCCCATGAAACAATAAACTAAACTCACTTCCACTAATCAAGTGAATAAAGATACTTGGTTAAAAATAATGAAAAAAATTTGAGTTAACAACTAAATCAAACCAATCCACTATCATTATTTTGGCTTCCAATTTAATTCATTAATATTGATATTTCCATTGCGCTGCCTCAGGTTTGACCTGGTGCAGGATCGGTAGCTGAGTTAACCTATAGATATTCTGATCTGATTCATATGGGGTTTGCCAACAGATCAACTCCTAGTTGAGCTACTTCTGAACATAAGTTGAAGCACAGCACCATCCCCATACAGCCGTGTAGGGAGGAACTGCAGATGCTGGTTTAAATCGAAGATAGACACAAAAAACTGGAGTAACTCAGCGGGTCAGGCAGCATCTCTGGAGAAAAGGAATTGGTGACATTTCGGATCAAGACCATTCTTCAGACTCTCGGGAAATGTCCCATCAGACCCAATACGTCACCAGTTCCTTTTCTTCAGATATTTTTATATAGACCCCAAGTGTTTTTTAGTATTTGTGAATGCCAAATAATGTAGGACACAGTGGCAGTCAAAACCATTCTGGTCAATACAGCCACCCAGTTTTGCTGAGGGAATCCCTCTTCCGAACTTTTCCGACCTCCCTGCAGAACACCGCTCCCGGGACTATAATGGATGAAATAGTCCGTCTCCACAGGGGGCATACAGTTTGTAAAAGCTGAACAAGATGAATGAATAAATGAATAAGTTTACTGGCCAAGTATGTGCACATACAAGGAATTGGCCTTGGTGCTCTGCTCGCAAGTAACAACACCACATACAGTAACAATTAAGAATGACACATAAAATATTAAACATTAATAATAAATCATTATAGTTCATATTAGTTCATATAGACCACTTCATTTGTTATGCATAATAAAAAAGGCACAGTGGAGCAGCTGGCTGAACGAATGTTGCTAAGCATCACAGACCCAGGTTCGACCCTGACCTCAGGTGCTGTCCGTGTTAAGTTCGTGACATGTAGTTTTTTACCACAGTAAATAGCAGTTTGGATTTGCCACACCTAGAACTATGCCTGGCTTAGAAACATGGATACATAGAAAATAGGTGCAGGAGTAGGCCATTCGGCCCTTCGATCCTGCACCACAATTCAATATGACCATGGCTGATCATCCAACTCAGTATCCTGTACCTGCCTTCTCCCTTTAGCCACAAGGGCCACATCTAACTCCCTCTTAAATATAGCCAATGAACTGGCCTCAACTACCTTCTGTGGCAGAGAATTCCAGAGATTCACCACTCTCTGTGTAAAAAATGTTTTTCTCATCTTGTTCCTAAAAGATTTCCCCCTTATCCTTAAACTGTGACCCCTTGTTCTGGACATCCCCAATATCGGGAACAATCTTCCTGCATCTAGCCTGTCCAACCCCTTAAGAATTTTGTAAGTTTCTATAAGATCCCCCCTCAATCTTCTAAATTCTAGCGAGTACAAGCCGAGTCTATCCAGTCTTTCTGCATATGAAAGTCCTGACATCCCAGGAATCAGTCTGGTGAACCTTATCTGTAGAAAGAATGTCTTTCCTCAGATTAGGAGACCAAAACTGTATGCAATACTCCAGGTGTGGTCTCATCAAGACCCAGTAGAACCTCCCTGCTCCTATACTCAAATCCTTTTGCTATGAATGCTAACATACCATTCGCTTTCTTCACTGCCTGCTGCACCCATGCCTACTTTCAATGACTGGTGTACAATGACACCCAGGTCTCGTTGCAACTCCCCTTTTCCTAATCGGCCACCTCCTAATCGGCTTGCCTACACCTTGCCTAAATATCAGTATTTAGCAACTCTATTAGGTTTTCTTCCAGCCCCTATGACGTCTTTGTCCTTTGCGTTTCTTTTACATCTTTGCATATTCAATATTGTTTTGCTTCTAATAGTGCATGTGGCATGTGTACTGTGGTCATTATTTAAATGGTGAAACAATTTGTAGGAGACGCAGCTTTGAAAACTGGCAGATTGCCTCTCTGCAAACTCATACTGCCAAGTTTGTGTTAAATGAAACAAGCATATTAAATTGTCCAAGATCTGTCTTACACTTGACTTGGGACACTTAATATTCATGGCTTATCTGCAGCAGAGATCTGATGAAAGATTTATATTGGTTCATACAGAAATAGAGATGGATGTTAGGCACCTGTGTTGAACGTATCTCCCTTCTCATTCTCTGACCATTGCCATGTTATTTACAACACAGTTGTCACAGCACAATGTTCAGCAAGTGGCGCACATTAGCGAAACCTTTAAGGAGGTCATCGAGTCTATTTATCAAACTCTGCAACCAGCTAGAAATTTTATTTTTTCACAATCATCTGATGGGGGGGGGGGGGGGGGGGGGGGGGATCTCGTTGAAATCTACAATGGGAGAGTCTAGATTCAGAGGGCACTGCCGCAGAATAAAAGTATACCTTTAGAATTGAGATGAGGAGGAATTTGTTTACAATGAGTATTCGTAAAGCATAGATTGATAGATTATTGATCAATAAGGGTGTCAAAGGCTATGTGGAGAAGGCAGGAGAATAGGGTTGAGAGGGAATAATAGATCAGCCTTGGCAGAATGGACTTGATTGGCCGAATGGCCCCATTCTGCTCCTATGCTTTAGGGAAATTTCAATGGAATCCTCCGAATATCATTGCCGATTCAAACCATTTCTCCAAGTTTTTATAAATCTCCTGGAAAAGTTGCATTGAATGATCAGAAGAACCCCAATGCTTAAATAATTGTCACGTATACTGTGCATATATTCTATTGTGCAAGTGTTGAGATTTGTTCTGTACTTACAGATTTCTTTGGAAGAATGCAGGTCCATCTGCATGAATGGTCTGCCAAGGGAACATATGTTCAGATCCTTATGATTGTGGCTACAAAAGCCGCAGATGGAGAGAATCAGCTCCTTTGGGTCAATTCATTGCCTTCATGAGCCTATCTCAGACTACATCCTTTTCTTTATTATCTATTTTTAATGATAGATATTCCATTAATTATTATATGCACACCATCGCCACTGCTTGCCTTTCCTCCTACCAAAGCCAAGGAATTATGCATCCTCAACATGTACACTTTAACAATAATACATTCAAGACCAGTTCATTTGTTATGCATAATTTAAAAAAAGGCACAGTGGAACAGCTGGCTGAGCTGCTATCTCTGAGCACCAGAGACCCAGGTTCGAACCTGCTCAGGTGCTGTCTGTGTTGAGTTTGTGACGTGTAATTTTGTAGGTTAACTGGCTTCTATTAAAAAGCCCAACAGTGTAGTGAGTGCATGAGGAAGTGCAAACTTATGTTAATGATTAATGGCTGAGGGTGGGGGGTGGGAGATGGGTGTGGGGTGGGGGGGGGGGGGGGGGGGATGGCACACAGTAGGCTGAAGGGCCAGTTTCCATACTGTATCTGTCTACCAATTCAATCATTTAATCTTTCACTGTAGTTGGAAGAGCCATTATTTTGTCCATCACCTTTGCCATAATTCTACATTCATCCTTTCTACAGCATTTCAGAATTTCCACAGCAACTCCCACATTCAACAATCAATCTGTGATGATGCACATTCAAATGCAGCTTTCACTTCCCTTCCTTTTAGCATTCTGATGGGATTGACTTTTTTGCAAGGTCCTAGTTTGCTTTTCGTGAACTACATGGACATACAACCAATGTTCAAGCTCCCTTTCAATCATCCCTTCACCATAAACAAACACTGCAAATTGCTTCACAGATGAAACGGTATTTTTCTTATACCAATTCAGTATATTTCTTGTTCACAATGTAACTGAAAGCAAATTACAGTATTTCTTTCCTGAACACCTCATTTTGGTTCATTTGTGTGTCTTCAATTACTACTGTAATTTCCCTGTCCCCAATGACCATTTATACTTTTCCTATTCTGAAATAAAACAGAAAACATTGAAGGCTCTCAGCCACTCCAACAGCATCTGTGAAAAGAGAAACAGTTAATGCTTCAGGTCTAGGAATTTTGATGATGAATCTTGGACCTGAAATTCATTAGTTTCACTTTCCACATATGTTCTCTGGCCTATAGAGTGTTTTCAGTACTTCATTGAACACAGGACCAGGCAGTTGTGTATTTTGAGAGTTTAATGGAATAAAGTGTGAAAAGACAATGCTGTGTTAGGGATTGACAGAGATGAGGATGGCACTAGAGTTCGTCTACATCTTGACAGAGATATGGATGGCACTGGATTTTGTTTACCAAACCGACAGAAGTAGGTCTCAATAGGGTCTGGGAAAGACTTGAAAAATGTTATGGCTCTCCTGAGGCTATCGAGGGAGCTCTATTCTCTAAGATAGAGAACTTCACAAAGATCACAAGTAAAGATTACAGCAGACTCCGTGAACTTGGAGATTTGTTGATTGAGTTGGAATCAGCAAAACAAGATGGCTACTTACCAGGCCTCTGATATCTTGACACATCCAAAGGGGTGAGTCTCATCTTGAACAAGCTGCCTTTCAACCTTCAAGAGAATTGGAGGACACAAGGGACACGTTACACGAGAGAACACAAAGTCGCCTATCCTCCTTTCTCTTTCTTTGTAGACTTCGTCGTCAGAAAAGCAGATGACAGAAAAGCCCCTGGTTTCATCACCTCACCGCATCCCATGGCCAACCTTAAGAAAGAGCGGTCATATGGTAATCAGAGAACACCAGTTTCAGTACACAAAACCAATGAAACATCCACAGACGCCAAGTCTAAGCCAGACAACACAAGCAAGACGACAATCGTTCTATATAACGAATGTCCCATTCATCACAAGCCTCACCCTTTGAAGAAATGTGAACGCTTCAGACACATGTTGTTGGGTGACCGTAAGAACTTCCTCAAGGAGAATTCTATATGTTTTCGCTGCTGCGGTTCGACCACTCACCAAGCCAAGGACTGTGACGTGTCCATCAAATGTGCTGAGTGCAGCAGCGACAGACATCTAGCAGCCCTCCTTCCAGGTCCTGCTCCACAGCCATTTGAGCCACCCTCCTCACAGCACGGCAGGGAGGTAGAAGATGCACCTCAGCTGGAGATCACGTCCACATGTACAGAGATATGTAGTGGAGACTTCAGAGGTAAATCTTGCTCAAAAATATGCCTCATAATCGTCTATCCTTATGGTTGCAAGCCAGAAGCCAGGAAGATGTATGCCATCTTAGATGATCAAAGTAACATGTCATTAGCCAAGTCAGAATTCTTTGACATGTTTAACATCCAGGGGCCTGCAGTTCCCTATACCCTAACAACATGTACTGGGGTAGCCGAAACAGCTGACAGAAGAGCTCATGGCTACATTGTGGAGTCTGCAGATGGAAAAACAAGCCTCCCTCTCCCTACTTTGATTGAATGCAACCAAGTTCCTAATAACAGGAACAAAATCCCGACTCCTGAACGGCTTACCAACACGCTCACCTGCGGTCCATTGCAGAGGAAATACTACCACTCGATCCTGACGCGGACATCCTTCTGCTGCTAGGAAGAGATATTCTACGAGTCCACAAAGTCCGCAGACAGTACAATGGACCCAACAATGCTCCTTATGCACAGAAACAGGATCTGGGTTGGGACATCATAGGCAATGTGTGCCTCGGCAGAGCCCACCAGTCTGCTACAGTCAGTGCCTTGAAGACCTGCATTTTGGAAAATGGGCGCCCAAGTCATCTGAGCCCATGCGAGAGCCACACCAAAGTAAAGGAGAACTACAGCCTTCAGAACTGGTCTACAATCTCTTCCTCATGGTTTCCAATGCATAACCTGTTAGTGAGACTCGATGAAGACAGCTTGGGTCAGACAGTTTTCCATCAACCAGCTTGCACCGTCTATTGAGGATATGCTCTTCCTGCAGATTATGGAAGGAGAGTTATTTAAAGATAGCAGTAACAGTTGGATTGCCCCCCTACCATTCCGCAAACCTCGGAGACCGCTACCTAATAACAGAGAGTACGCCTACGATAGATTGAAGACACTCCGACGCAATCTGGAAAAGGAACCAGAAATGAAAACACACTTGATGGAGTTCATGCAAAATATATTTGACAGCAACCATGCAGAGAGAGCACCAGCACTCAAAGAGGACAAAGAATGCTGGTCTTCCCATATTTGGAATATACCATCCCCAGAAACCTGGAAAGATTTGTGTGGTTTTCGACTCCAGTGCACAATATGATGGTGTCTCCCTGAATGATGTGCTGCTATCTGGACCGGATCTTAACAACAGCCTGTTAGGTGTACTCCTGAGGTTCAGACGAGAACAAGTGGCCATTGTGGCGAACATACAACAGATGTTCCACTGTTTCTTGGTACGAGAAGACTGTAGCGATTTCTTGAGCTTTCTGTGATATCGTGACAATAACTTGGACAATGAAATTGTTGACTACCGCATGAGAGTCCATGTCTTCGGAAACAGCCCATCCCCAGCAGTAGTCATCTTTGGGCTGAGGAAAGCTGCAAGAGTAAAAGAGAAGGACTTCGGTAGTGATGTGAGACACTTTATTGAGAGAGATTTCTATGTGGATGATGCACTGAAATCACTCCCTACAGAGGCAGAAGCCATCAGCCTTCTGAAACGTGCACAGGAAGTGTTGGCACTCTCAAACTTTAGGCTTCACAAAATAGCCTCGAACAAGAAGGAAGTACTGGATGCCTTTCCTGCAAGCGACCAAGCCAAAGACATCAAATACTTAGATCTTTCAGTGGATAACCTACTTATTCAACAAAGCCTCGCTGTGAGTTGGAACATCACGTCAGACACATTCATATGCCATTTTCCTGAAAGTCAAAAGCCTTTCACTCGCAGGTGTTCTCTCAACAGTGAACAGCATATTTGACCCCTTAGGGTTGCTCGCTCCAGTAACCATTCAAGGAAGGCTCATTCTCAGGGAACTTACCTCTGAAGCCACAGACTGGGACATGCATCTCCCTGAAGACAAGCAAGAAGATTGGGCTAGATGGCAAGCTTCACTGCAAGAACTGAAAGAGTTGCATGTTCCACGCGCCTACTCATCCTTCTCCAGCGCAAAGGCCCAGAACAAAGTGCTGCATGTGTTCTCTGATGCTTCAGTCAAGACTATAGTTGTAGTCGCTTACCTGAAGCTTCCAGCTCAAGATGGTCATAGTGAGGTAGGCTTTGTGTTTGGTAAGGCTAAACTGGCTCCTCAACCCGATCTAACAATACCCAGGCTTGAGCTGTGTGCCGCAGTGCTGGCTGTGGAGGTTGTAGAACTCATCGTCAAAGAACTTGACCTCAAACTAGACACAATCACTTTCTACACTGACAGCAAAGTGGTGTTAGGCTACATACACAATCAGACAAGAAGATTCTACGTGTATGTAAACAACCGAGTTTAGCGCATCAGGATGTCTACTCAACCAGAGCAATGGAGATATGTTCCGACGGAACAGAACCCAGCAGATCATGGCTCGCCGTCTGTGCCAGCAGCCTGCCTGGCTGCTACTACCTGGTTATCAGGACCAACCTTCCTGTGTGAACCAGGGACAGCAGTCCAAGAGGACAAAGACTCATCCTATGACCTTGTTGAACCCGTCAGATGTGGAGGTGCATTCCAAGGTTAAAGTCCTCACCACTGAAGTTACTCAGATGCTACCTATTTCAAAGCGCTTTGAGCGTTACTCTGATTGGAGGTCTCTCACAAAAGCATTGGCACGCTTGTCTCACCTTGCTAAAGGTTTTGATCATTCATTGGATAATGGCAGGTGTGTTGGATGGCACAGTTGCAAGAAAAGTGTATCCACAGCAGACCTCGCTAAAGCCGAGCACACTATCATCAGATGTGTTCAACAAGAAGCATACTCTGAGGATTTCAAATGCATTCAAGCAAGGCAGAATCTCTCTAAAAACAGTGCTCTGTACAAGCTTCACCCGCTCATTGACAGGGAAGGATTACTGTGAGTAGGAGGACGTCTTACTAAGGCGAAGATCCCAAAGAGTGAAGCCAACCCTCTCATCATCCCAGATCGGCATCATGTTGCAACATTGCTCATTCACCACCATTACGAATGTGTGTGCAGCACCAGGGAAGACACCTTACTGAGGGTGCCATCTGCGCTGGTGGTTTGTGGATAGTTGGAGCAAAAAGGCGCATCAGTGGTGTCCTCCACAAATGCGTAATCTGCAAGAAACTTCGTGGAAAAACAGAGCAGCAGCAAATGTCAGACCTGCCTGCGGAACGTCTACAGACAGACCCACCTTTCTCCTACGTCAGCCTGGATGTGTTTGGAGCATGGGAAGTAGCAGCACATCGCACAAGAGGGGGACACGCACAATAGTAAGAGGTGGGCAGTGGTGTTCTCATGCATGTCTACTAGAGCTATCCATATTGAAGTAATTGAAACAATGAGCTCATCCAGCTTCATCAATGCACTCACATTAATGCACTCAGAAGATTCTTCTCAATCAGAGGGCCTGCCAAACAGTTGTGCTCTGACTGCGGAACCAACTTTGTTGGAGCAAACATGGAGCTCATGTTGGATCCTCCAAAACAAGGGCAGACAAGTATTGATAACTGTGTTCAAAAGGGAATTGCAGATGCTGGAATATCGAAGGTACACAAAATTGCTGGGGAAACTCAGCAGGTGCAGCAGCATCTATGGAGCGAAGGAAATAGGCGACGTTTCGGGCCAAAACCCTTCTTCAGACTGATGGGGGGTGGGGGGGAAAGAATGAAGGAAAAGGGTAGGAGGAGGAGGAGCCCGAGGGCGGGCGGATGGGAGGGTGGGAGGAGACAGCTAGAGGGTTAAGGAAGGGGAGGAGACAGCAAGGGCTAGCCAAAATGGGAGAATTCAATGTTAATGCCATAAGGACGCAAGGTCCCCAGACGGAATATGAGGTGCTGTTCCTCCAATTGATAACTACCTTCTTGAGCAAAAATGTGCATGGGTGTTCAACCCTCCGCACTCATCGCACATGGGTGGAGCCTGGGAACGCATGATAGGGATTGTAAGGCGCATCCTAGATTCCATGCTTCTTCAGATCGGGCATTCTCATCTCATGCACGAGGTCCTAACCACTCCGATGGCTGAAGTCATCGCCATTGTCAACGCAAGACCCCTGGTTCCTGTTTCATGCGATCCAGAGTCACCCCTCATTTTAACACCTTCCATGCTCCTGACTCAGAAGATCGGCTCTCCCTCCCGCTCCAGTGGATATCTCCAAAGGGGACCTGTTCAAGAGTCCGAGGAAGAGGGTTCAAGTCTTGGCGGATTCCTTCTGGGCCAGATGGCATAGAGAGTACCTCAGTACACTACAAAGTCGGCAGAAATGGCAAAACAAAAGACCTAACCTGAGAGAAGGAGACATTGATCTCATGAAGGACAACCAGGCAAGAAGGAACAAATGGCCTATGGGTGTCATTGTTAAGACTCATCCCAGCAAAGAAGGGATCATACGAAAGGTAGAAGTCAAGGTGACATGGCAAGGAAATGTGAAGACCTTCTCAAGACCTATCTCAGAGGTCATCCTCCTCTTGACTCCGGAGAGTTAGGAGATGTATGTGTGGCATCTAGTGATGCCAGGCGGGGAGTGTTATGGACCTCCTGGACTTTAGTTGGCCATCTAGTGGTAATTCTGTGTAACGTTTTGGTTGGCCATCTAGTGATAACTTTTGTGAAACGTTTTGGGTGGCCCTCTTTTTAAGTTATTTTCTTCTACTTCTGTCGGTTTGGTAAACAAAATCCAGTGCCATCCTCATCTCTGTCAAGACGTAGACGGAATCTAGTGCCATCCTCATCTCTGTCAATCCCTAACACAGCATTGTCTTTTCACACTTTATTCCATTAAACTCTCAAAATACACAACTGCCTGGTCCTTTGGAGGGAGATGGAAGGAGTGTTTAACTTGACTGAACAGCTGAGCAGCCTGTGTTCAGTGAAGGCAGTACATGTTGCATTAATAAAACTGTCAACCCTAAAACATATCAAGAAATATCTTTAAAATTGTATCAACAACAATACTCTTAAATGCTGCCTCATTGAAATGGTTCCTGGAAAATGTAATCTCTGCCAGTTTACAAACCACTTTTACATTGAAGCATGAGCAGAAAAAACACATAATTTCAAACACTTGCAAATGGATTGGCAATTATAGCAAAAGAAGACATCCATTTCATCCATTTATATAAAACACTTGATTTGATGATTGTTGGTCAGGTTGTATTTTCCACTTTGCATATGTGACCAACCTCCATGCTCAATTTTACTAAACATCATCTCATACTTACTATATTCGCAAAGTTTTACAAAGGAAATTAATTTGCCATACAGTCATAACAATACAAACCAACAGAACACACAAAATACATTTTAACATAAACATTCACCACAGTGACTCCTCCACATTCCTCACTGTGATGGAAGGTGAAATAAAAGTTCAATCGTAGTCATGCCTACTATGTTCTGTTGTGCTGAAGCAAAGCAAGAATTTTATTGTCCTATCAGGGACACATGACAATAAACTCTCTTGAATCTTGAATCAATCTCTTCCCTTCTTGTTGTCCAATGGTCGGTGGCCTCTAACCTTCCGTTGACAGGGCGATCTAATACCTGTAGTCAGCGGCAGGCCTCCTCATTGGGGTGATCAAGCTCCTGCTTCGGGGGGAATCTCAGCACCCCCGTGCCAGCCAATCTACCCCGGGTTGGGTCTATTCGAATCTTATGCATCGTTGGAGCCTCCTGACTCAGTCTCAACCTGAGTGTAAGTTCTGCGATGTTAAAGTCCACAGACCGTGGTTGGAGCACTGATCCTAGGCAAGGAATCAGCTCCGATGGTAAGTCCATGCTCAAAGTCAGTCCCGAGCAAGACCTCCAGCTCCACGGTGTTAGGCAGCAGAGCGACCGGAGATACGACCCGGAAAACAATTGCATCTCCGGCAAGGTAAGAGATTGGAAAAAAGTTTCCCCGTCACTCCCCCACCCACTCTCCCACTTAAAACAAACCGGAGATCATTAACACAAACTTTTTAAACATACTAAAAATAACAAAACAAAGACAAAAAGTACAGTGATGGCGCTGTTGAACGGCTGCGGCTCGCCTGCAGTCCGTCTGTCTTAATTTTTAATTTTTTTTAATTTTGTCTTGTTTTAGTCAAATTTTAGTTATTAGGTTGTGTTATGTGTGGGGGGGGGGGGGGCTGCTGAAACATGGTTTTCTGTCTCTCCCTTCGGGGGAATGCGACTCTTTCTGTCGTATCCCCCCTTCTCTGCCTCCATCTGCGCTGAGGCCTAATGGCGGACCTGGCGGCCTCCAACTGCGACCGACCTTGAGGCTCCGGAAGCAGAACCAGCCAGAACTTACAACGCGAGGCTGGCCGTCTTCGAGCTGCGGCGGCGTTCCGGCGTTCCAGTGCAGCGGCACGACTCGTGGCTGAGACGGCGCTCCGGTGAGGACGGCCCGGCGCGTGGGCTGAGACGGTGCTCCGGTGAGGGCGGCCCGACTCGGGGCTGAGACGGCGCTCCGCTGAGGGCGGCCCGGCCCGGTGCAAGAGACGGCGCTCCGGTGAGGGCGGCACGACTCGGGGCTGAGACGGCACTCTGGTGAGGGCGGGCTGGCGCATGGGCTGAGACGGCGCTCCGGTGAGGGCGGCCCGACTCGGGGCTGGGACGGCGCTCCGGTGAGGGCGGCCCGGCCCGGTGCAAGAGACAGTGCTCCGGTGAGGGCGGCACGACTCGGGGCTGAGACGGCGCTCCGGTGAGGACGGCCCGGCGCGTGGTCTGAGACGGCGCTCCGGTGAGGGCGGCCCAACTCGGGGCTGAGACGGCGCTCCGGTGAGGGCGGCCCGGCCCGGTGCAGGGCTGAGACGGAGCTCCGGTGAGGGCGGCCTGGCCTGGGGCTGAGACGGTGCACCGGTGGCTGAGGCGGCGTTCCGGCGGCGGCGACCTGAATTCGGGGCCCGGCCGCGGGCTAGTGGACGACATCGTCGGGAGCTCGCAAGTCACAGGCTGGTGCCTGTTTTCCGGAGCTCCCGCGGCAACAGCTGCGTCCGCTGGACTGGAGGGCGGCAGCTTCGACCACCCCGGGCCGCGGAGCTTGAACCAGCCTGTTCGCAGAGCTCGGTTGAGCCGCGGGACTGACTACCATCGCCCGGTGGGGTAACAACATATCGCTTCAGCGCAGAGGGAGAATGAGGAGGGAAGAGACAGTAACTTTAAGACTTTTGCCTCCATCACAGTGAGGAGGTGCCTGGTGAACTCACTGTGGTGGATGTTAATTTGTGTTTATTGTGTGTTTTGTTGTTTATTATTATATGTATGGCTGCAGGCAACGACATTTCGTTCAGACCGAAAGGTCTGAATGACAAATAAAGGATCTAATCTAATCTAAATGTAGGCCACTCCGCATTTTATTACCCCAAGACTTTAGGACATCTAAAATTCCTCTTTAAGTAAAATGCATTATTTTACAAAAAAAAAAAATATCCATACTTAATCTGCATATCTTCAGGGCTTTTTTGACCTCTCTGTGTTTGCTTGCATTGAATTGGACACCTTCATTCACATTTATAAACTCCCTATGGTTTTCGTCTGTTCTAATGACATAACCATTTAATGCAAAATGCAAATTGATGAAGGAACTCAATGGGTCAGGCAGAGTCTGTGCAGTGTATGGACAGGCAATAGTTTGAGGTTGGGCCCTTCTTCACACTGAATATAGTGTGGAGAAAGCTGGACAGGGGAGGTGAGTGTGGGACAAAGCTTGGCAAATTATAGTTGGAATAGAGGTGAGCATGGCAGATTGGCAGATGGGTGGAGTAAATGACAAAGGCTAGATGTGAAAAGGAGACAAAAAGTATCTGATAAGGAGCGAAAAGGAGTAAAATACAAAACCAGAGGAAGGGATGTAGGAAACCATTTCATGCTCCAGTTTATGCTTTTACTCCACTGACTTGGGACAGGATATAATCCATCACAGTGTTTGTCACTTGATACAAAATATTTCAATGTTCCCTAGATATATTTACCTCAATACATTCTCTATCTTTAAAACATCTCTTCAAAGCCTGCATATCTGACCGTGTTTTAGGATCACAGGAATTGTCAAATTCAAAAAAGACTAAGCTCCAGCTAGTACTTTTGAAAGCTCCAGCTATCTGTCTTCTTGTGGTCTCATGGTACAATGATAATGGAGTTGTTGAGTAATAATAACAATCAATCTCTATCAACCAGTCCATAATAGATACTTACTGCAAGAAAACAAAACCTGAGCTTTGAAAACACGTCCATAATTATCTCACAATCATACCTCTTTTACCACATTTCATGCTGCAAATTATACTTACACAGAATCCCAACATTCATTTACCTGATAAATCTATCTTATTTGCATTTTGGTGAATCAATACAAACTGCTTCCATCATCTCCCTGGACAGCTTATTCTGCAAATTGACCAATCACTCAATGATTTTTTTCCTGCAGTTTTCTGCCAAACCTTCCAATTTTTTGACTACCATTTAATCATTTCTCTCATACATAAAGGACCTGAAGACATGTCAGTTTATTAAACAAATGAAAACTGTTATTGCTGAGGATGCTGCCGCTGCATCAGAACAGAATGCATTCAGTTCAACAGAATGACCCAAACGTTCTTGTAAACACCCAATATACTGTTCTCATTATTAGTTAGACTTGCCCTTGGCATTTTGTGTGGCAGTTTGTTAAAGTGTGAAATAGAAATGGCGAAAGGCATTCTATTAAGCACTGGGGAACCTGTCTCAATTAGATCCGCTTTGAGTAAAATTCTTCCCCATTTTCCCTTGAGCAATCTAAACCAATCTTCCAAAGAGATAAAGGATCCCAATGTATTGTTAACCCACAGCAGTTAGGTGCAGCTGACCAACTGCATGCCACTGCTCTTTTCCATATATCAAAGATACCTTCCTGGTCTTAGTTGCATGTAAAGAACAAATAAAAATCAGCAGTTTTACCTCTCGGTTGATTTCAATGGGTTGGTGATGCATCTAATGGGTTCTCTACGATTCTCATCCACCTTCCAATCAAATCACCTCCACCTGTATCTATATATCACTCTTCGGGCTTCGTCCCACCTCCAGCTGTTTCCAACTATCTCCCCCCTACTACAATCAGTCTGAAGAAAGGTCATGACTTGACACTTTGCCTATCCTTTTCCTCCACAGATTCCTCAAGATACAATAATATTTCTACCGCACTTCTCTGGTTTATCAGCTTCAATCTACTCAGAATACAGATGAATTTTTCCTTTCGTTGTCTGCATTCTTTGGCCAAATTGCACCTGGAAATACAACAGCTGGTGCAGCTTTATTGATTTAATCATTTATTCTATCAGTTGAATCACACAGCCCAGAGTGTCACGTGTCTCTTAACTGTTAACTCAAGTCAGGATGAATTCAGCTAATTCAGGTGCAATTTCATCAACCAGCACTTCTGACATCACATCTCAATATCTGTCTCCAAGATACAGGCAAATACTTTGAAATTCAAATTAACAATAGGAGCACTTTGCGTGATAAAATAAAGTTTATGATAGGAAAAAAAACAATTCTGACTGACTTTCTCCATCGGCACAAAACTGACACTTAATATTTCCATGTTAACTAATGTTACAATCATATGAACACTTGGTTACATTATGCAATTGGCTTAAATAGTATGGTCTTCTATCAGCTATGATTGTACACTGCAACTTTATATATCAAGAGTCAAGAGTATTTAATTGTTAAAAGTACCAACAACAGAACAATTAAATTCATAGCTGCTACTTTTTAAGTTTGTACATTCTATCTGTGACTTTGTGGGGTTTCTTCGGGTGCACCGGTTTCCGCCCACACTCCAAAGATGCACAGGTTTGTAGGTTAATTGGCTTCGGTAAAAAAATTATTGTCCCTAGTGCGTAGGATAGTGCTAGTGTAGGGGGATCACTGGTCGGCGCAGACTCGGTGGGCTGAAGGGCCCGTTTCCACACTGTATCTCGAAAGTCTAAAGAGGCATAACTGGTCTATAAATGCAGTATACATACACAATACTTAAATGCAGGTGAGGTTTATATTCGATGTGGAGAGGACCTCCTACTCTTTGCCTGCTGACCCTCGCCACTCCACCTCCCTCCAGCAGCCCGCAGCCGTCGCCTTACCTACAGCCTGGACTAAGCACCGGGCCTGAAGTTTCCACGCTGCAGACTCCAACTCCCCTGAGTTTGACTGCGCTGGGTCCTAGTGCTAGTCCCCCTAAATCTAGTAACCTTAGTTGCTGTTCCACTGGGTCTTCCCCATTCCCCTCAAACCATGTGTCCCCAGCTCTTCCCCACCCACACTACAGTCCTCATACCCCCCCACCAGACATCGTCTCGGCCTCAGTCCACTCACCTGCCTTCCTCCGGCCCCAACCTGCATCACCACCTGTTCACCACCCACCCATGACCTCCCCCTCTCAGATACCGAACGGTCTGTCCTCAGCATAGGCCTCATCTTTGTCCCCCTCCATCCCCACCTCAATGAATTCCGCGCCCACCCCGATTTGGAGCTCTTCTTCAGTTGCCTCCGCCTAACACCGTTCTTCCATGCGACGGAGTCCTCGCCCCCATTGATGATCCCTTTTCCAGTCTCCAATGGACTCCCTCCTCTTGAACCCCCCCCCCCCCCCCTCATGGCCATTGGCACAATTAAATTTGGGGGTCACCACCCGACGTCGGAATGGGAGAACATTCTCAGCGGCTTGGACTTCCGAATTGGCCACTTCCTACTGGAGATCGCGGCTCCCGAAGTCCACAGGCTGAGCTGGGCGGAGATTCACGCTGGTGGCCCTCGGCAAAGGGATCCCAGGGCTCCGCGATATTGAAATCAGCGCGGCCCGAGGCTGGGAGCTCCGCAAACCACAGCTCCATGATGTTGAAGCAGCAGGCCCAACACTCCAGAGCTTCAAACGGCAATCCAGGTAAGGCATCGCTCGCTCCGCGATGAATCCAATATGTATTTTAAAACCAACTGTTCAATGACAATGTACACTAGGATCTAAAAGTGTCACACTGTCACTGTCGGGTAGTCATGGTCCTCAGATGGAGTCACAGATGGAGCAGCAGGACACCAGACGCCTGTGGCAGGGGCGACTAGTGGAGCAGCCCCCCATCAACCGGAAGTGCTGGCACGTCTCTAGCTGATGACCTGAACTCCTTCTACGCTCGTTTAGAGTCGGGCAACATCACCACAGGTTTGCCGGCTAACGCCAACACCGCCAGTGTGCTGGCTAACGAAGCTGAAGGGAGGTCCATCGCTGAGGATGGGTACACACTCTCGCTGTCCAAGCATGACGTGAGGAGGGCCCTGACACGGGTGAACATGAGGAAAGCTGTAGGCCCAGATTGCATCTCGGGGTGAGTACTGTGCTACGCAGCTAGCTCCGGTGCTCACTACAATATTCAACCTCTCCCTGGCCAAGTCCGTGGTCCCTGCCTGCTTCAAAAGATCCATCATTGTACTTGTAGGACGACAGATGTCACAATGGGCTTAGTGTTCGGCTGGCAACCTGAAGGTGGCCGGTTCGAATCCTGCTTGGAGTGTGTACTGTCGTTGTGTCCTTGGGCAAGACACTTCACCTACCTTTGCCTGGGACTAGAGACGGGAATTAGCTACTGATTGGCTACAATCTCGCATATTTACATGCAAATGTTCATTAATATGCACTGTCCCTGTAAACAAAACATTAAACATTACCAAAAAATGCCTCCCCAGCTTGGTTGAATGACTACCATCCGGTCGCCCTCACCTTGGTAATCATGAAATTCTTTGAGAGGCTGGTGAAGAAACACATCTACGCCTTCCTCCCTCACAACATGGACCCGCTACAATTCGCGTACCGTTAAAACAGATCCACGGACGATGCAGTCTCCCAGGTTTTGCACACCGCTCTCTCTCACCATGACAGCCAGAAGGGGGGCTATGTGAGGATGCTGTTCATAGACTTCAGTTCAGCCTTCAACACGATAGTCCCCACCAGACTTGCTGAGAAGCTGCTAGAATTGGGGCTCAACACCCCCCTGTGTGCCTGGGTCCTGGACTTTCTCACCACCAGGCCCCAGGTAGTCAAGATGGGAGGAAATACATCAAAGTCCCTCACACTTGGCACAGGATCCCCCCCAGGATTGCGTCCTCAGCCCTCTACTGTACTCCCTATACACACACGACTGTGTGGCTAGGTTCAGCTCCAATTCTATAATCAAGTTTGCTGATGACACTGTGGTGGTGGGCCTGATCTCCGATAACGATGAGAAGGCCTACTGGGAGGAGGTGGCTGATCTGGCACTCTGGTGTCAGGACAACAGCCTCCTCTTGAATGTCAAAAAAACTAAGGAGCTGGACTTTAGGAGGGCACAACATCCGAGGACATACACACCATTGAAGATAAATGGGGATACTGAGGATAGGGAGAGCTGCTTTAAATACCTGGGAGTCCACATCTCAGAGGATCTGACATGGACATAACATGCTGCCGCAGTGATGAGTAAGGCAAGACAGCGCCTTTACCACCTCAGGCAATTGAGGAAATTCAGAGTGTCTCTGAGGATCCTCCAGTGCTTCTACTCAGCGGCTGTGGAAAGCATCTTGTCCGGAAACATCACAATTTGGTTTGGGAACTGCTCTGCCCAGAACAAGAAGGCTCTGCAGAGAGTAGTGTGTTCGGCCGAATGCACTATGGGAACTTCACTCGCCCCCCTGCACGAATTATATATCAGAAGGTGCAAATCCAGGGCCAACAAGTTCATGGGAGACACCTTCCACCCGAGCAACAGACTGTTCCAGCTGCTACGGTCAGGCAAACGCCTCCATTGCCATGCTGTGAAAACGGAGAGGATGAGAAGGAGTTTCTTCCCACAGGCCATTAGGACTGTAAACCCCTATCTCACCAGGGTCTAACTTACCGTACCAATTCACTGTTGTGTGGTGTCTTTTTAAAATTGCTGTTTTTTTTCTCTTTTTTCCTCCCACAAATATGTAATATGTGAATATGTGATTCTGTTCCATTCTGTTTTGTAGTTTGTTTTTTTTTTGCACAAACCGCAAACATTGCCACTTTTCATTTCACTGCACATCTCGTATGTGTATGTGACAAGTAAACTTGACTTGACTTGACTTGACTGGGAGTGGGGGTGGGGGATTGGGAGTGGGGGGGGCTCACAAATGAAATAGCTTAGGGTCTCTCTTAATCTAAATCCGGCCCTGAGCCCAACCTGCACATGCAGATCAAGATGCCGCATCTACATTAGTCCCACCAGGATGCATTTGGCCCATATACCTTTAAACCTCTCCAATCCATATGATAATCCTTGTAATGATGGGAAGGTCCGTACTTTTGATGGCCTGTGCAGTGTCTACCACTCTCTGCAATCTCCTCCATTCATTGGCTTTCAAATTGTTGAATCAGACTGTCATGCAACCAGTCAGTATGCACTCCAGCTACACTATAAGACATGTGTTACAGCCAATTCAAGTTAACACAAGCCAAGATGCTTTAAAATCTACATTGCACCTAGGAATGGTGATGTGCTCTCTGGCTGGAGTCAATGCTCTCAAGCTAATCTGGGAGAGATTGGGGTTCAATGATTCTATTTTACTTCCACTTCCTCCTTTTCCTCATGGCATGCTTATAGCAATGACTGTGTTTGAATGGTAGCAAGGCAGTGAGGAATGCTGCAGATCAATACAAATGGTGATTGTTCACTGCTGACTCCTGAAAGGCTCCTGCAGATTGAACTAGGCAGAGATGATCATTTCATTTAAATATGGAATTTAGTTTTATACAGCACACATACTGCCCGCGTGTGGGTGATTTACCTTGTAGTCATCAGCCTTGTTGTTTAATACCACTCCCATGGTTTGCCATGGAGGCATCAATGTATTGGTGCATTGGGTTTTGTGGTGTCACCAAAATACCTCACATTGACACAGACAATTCTGCCGCCTATATAAGTTCAAACGTTCATAAGTCATAGGAGCAGAATTAGGCTCCAGCCCATTGAGTCGACTCCACCATTCAACCATGGCTGATCTATTTTTCGCTCTCAACCCCATTCTCCTGCCTTCTCCTCACAATCTTTGACACAGTTACTAATCGAGAATCTGTCTATCTCTACTGTAAAAATACCCAATGACTAGGCCTCAACAGCCATCTGTGGCAATGAATTCTGCAAATTCACCACACTGACTAAAAAAAATCCACCTCATCTTGTATTTAAATGCACATCCTTTTATTCTGCAGCTGGTCCAAAACACTCCCACTAGTGGAAACATCCTCTCCTCATCCACTCTATCCAGGCCTTTCACTATTCGGTAGGTTTCAATGAGATCCCCCTCATCTTTCTAAACTCCAGCGCATACAGGCACCCTGCCGTCAAATGCTCTTCATACAATAGCTCAATCATCTCAAGGATCATTCTTGTAAACCTCCTCTGGACCCGCTCCAAAACCAGCACATCACTCTTCAGACATGGGGAATTTAGTTGCTTCTCAGCTGAGCAGTCAGGTTTAGAATTTCTTCCTGGTCTAATTTTGAACAGGGTTATCAGGCAGCGCCAGAGCATACACACAAAATTACCAAAGTTCTGACTTCAGACTTTAGAGATACAGTGTGGAAACAGGCCCTGCCGAACAGAGATCATCCCATATACCAGCACTATCCTACACACTAGGGACAATTTACACTTAATAGGAGCCAATTACCATACACACCTGTACGTCCTTGCAGTGTGGGATGAAACCCTAGCAATCGGAGAAAACCCACAGAGTCACAGCAAGAACGTACAAACTCCGTACAGACAGCACCCATAGTCAAGATCGATCCCAGATCTTGGTGCTGTAAGGCAGCAACTTTACCGGTGCACCACTGTGCCACCCTTACACAGTAAAGCTGGCAATTTTCATATGTACTGGTCTCTGACATGAATGGATGAAATATAGTTACCATACTTTAAATAGAAAGCCTCAGTAACCTCACCACAGAAGTTGTGATTGCCAGGCCCTGATATGTTGCAAATATTTCCAGGCACAGTCTAGAAAATGCCAGATGCATTATCACCATCACCTTGATAACCAATGTCCTTCTTGCCTTGTTTTGGGGTTGCAGATATGACTGTAACGGATGATTCCACTAGTGAAGGCCTTCATTGAAACACAGACACATTACATGTGGTTCTCTAGTCTTCTTCTTGCGGATGAAACATAAACCAAAGGAATAGTTAGATCTCAAGCCGGGTGTTGAGCAGCCAGGTTGTTGGCTCTGCGTCAATATCAGCCAGGCCCTGAGCTCCATTTGGTGGGTGATAGAGCGGGCACTCAGAGATGACATGGCTGGCTGTCTGTTGTTCTGCTACGCATTCACAGGCTGGGTTCTGGCGGAGTTCCCATCTCCACATGCTGACATTGAAACGCCCAACTCCAGTACGAAGTCTGTTGAGCTTCACCCGTGCTCTAGTAATATTGAGAGAGTCTGGTTGCTTCCTGAACACCTTACTCGCATGGCTTCATGCTGATATATACTTTCCTGCCCTGTTCCCAAAGATCGTCCTGTTCTGTATGCCTCCTGTTCATTCTCCCCATCATGCTGTATTGCAAGGGGAATGCCTATGAACACGTATGTGTCTGGGAGCAATTCATTTGTGCAGAAGCCATGAATCCATCAAAAAATCTATTGACACTTGCCACATCATTCCCCGTAGATTTCTGCAACTTTAAAATTATAGAAAGCACTATAAACTTGTATAATTTAAGCAGCAGTTGAAAGAAGTCAACCACTGACTAACCTCTAAGTAGTTGATGATTCCTTTAAATTGAGCTTGTGGAGTATTCTACCGGTAGACACAAAATGCTGGAGTAAATCAGCAGGACAGGCAGCATGTCTGGAGAGAAGGAATGGGTGACGTTTCGGGTCAAGACCCTTCTTCGGTATTCTTCCTGTTGCTCTGACATTAGGCTAAGGATTGAGCTAGAGTGTTGAATCTTAAACTGAAGCAGTACTGTCGATCCATCTTACACTGTGGTATTTTTAATGGTCACTCATCAGTGAGAATGGCCTCATCTTTGTGGAATTGTGTAGAATAAGCTCACAAATGTGTGAATGCCCCCAAATGTGCTAATTTCACACCTCAATTAGTTTCCCAACAATGCAATGGGCAGATTCACAAAAGAAAGTCAATTTAATCATCCAGAATGGTTCCTTGGCATAATCAAATTGACCCCAGTTAATAATTTGACCCCAGTTTTCCTCCTTTTTAGTTTAGTTTAGTTTAGAGATACAGTGTGGAAACAGGCCCTCGGCCTACCGAGACGCACTGACCAGCGATCCCAGCACACCTACACTATCTTCCACACACTGAGGACAATTTACAATTATGTTGTAGAATATAATGTTAACAGTAATAGTCATTCTAGATTAAATTCTTCTCTCAGGCAAGTTGTTTCCAATTTTTCAAAGAGACAGTAATTCAGAGTTAATCATTTTTGAAGCGGGAAACTAGATGTTGTTTCTTCGGGAAATAGTTTATGAGGTAAATTATATATGTACTCAATGGTGCTTTGTTATAAAATACCAATAATTGGCAATGAGCAAATCATTTTCAAAGGGGTATGGCGTGTAAATGCATCTAATTACAATCTAACTTTTGTTTAGCTAATAAATATACTTTGGACCAAAATTATATAGAAGGAATAATTCTGAAGTAAATGCTGATAGATTTTTAGCGAGCAATATAATATCTTGCCGATTTAAAATTAAACTATTGAATTCTGCCTTCAGTAAAATACAATAATCATGAAACACAATACCAATGAATAGGTTCATTAGAGCAGACAACTTTTCCATGGGGTTTTATACTCTTTCAATTACATGTTGGGCATGACTGACTCTGCATATTTAGGAAATAGAGCAGGAGCCTATAATGCTCAATTTCATATCCATGAGATTTTGTAACAGCTGAATTTTTGACCCAGTGCAACCCCATTTGGTTTGGGTATAGAAAACATAGTCAGGGGTTTCCACAGTTCCGGCTTGGGAATACACCAGCAAATTGACATGTCAGAGCAGGAGAGGGGAACTGGTCCAGAGGCAGCGGAGCCAGGGTCGAAAAACACCTAATTAGTCTTGGACAATGTTCTCGCGCAAAGGATGACAAGGGCGATGGCATAGGTCAGGATCTGGTATTTCCTTCCCTCGTCCTCTGACAGGTGCTTAGAATTCATCTGTTGCAGTACAAGCAAATAATGATGATATTTAAATTAGCCGTAGCATGATGGGTTCAGGCACTGAGTTCACCTTGTATCCAGGCCAGCAAGCAGGCCCTTGCAGAATTTCAGCTCATATTTTATTCAACCTTGTTTTAACACAAAACTAGCCACTCATTTTTATTGACATGATAAGGTAGCATGGTTTTAAATTTCTATATCAATTACAATGCGATTAAGAATCTATAATCAGGCTCTTGGTGGAGGCCAAATCACTGGATGGATTTAAGAGAGAGTTAGATAGAGCTCTAGGGGCTAGTGGAGTCAAGGGATATGGGGAGAAGGCAGGCACGGGTTATTGATAGGGGATGATCAGTCATGATCACAATGGATGGCGGTGCTGGCTCAAAGGGCCGAATGGCCTCCTCCTGCACCTAGTTGCTATGTTTCTTCGATAAGTGTAGATAGACACAAAATGGTGGAGCAACTCAGCGGGACAGGCAGCACCTCTGGAGAGACTGAAGAAGGGTCTTGACCCAAAACATCACCCATTCCTTCTCTCCAGACATGCTGCCTGTCCCGCTGAGTTACTCCAGCATTTTGTGTCTATCTTCGGGCTTACACTAGCACCTGCAGTTCCTTCCTACATTCTTTGATAAGTGTACTCTGTTTCTACGATGACTGGAGGCAGACAATGGAAGCATTTGTCCAAAGGACCATCGGACGACATGGCGGAAGAGACCGTTGAGTCGTTCGGCAGTAGGGACCATCAGGCTGCGGTCATACCCCAGCAGCAGGCTTGGCTCACCCACCGCAGAACTGGGAAACCCGCCTGAAGAGGGAAGTCCTGCTCATCCCCGAGGAAGGAGAACCTGAGAGGAGGATGGAGAGAGTTTGTGACAATGGACATAAGAACAAAGGGCCAGTACAAATAACTTTTCACTGTACCTCGGTACATGTGATAATAAAGAACCATTGAAGCATTGAATCATATTTTGGATTTAAAAAGGTTTAGAGATACAGCATTCTGGGCTTCAGTTTTTCCAGCATGGTATCAAGCTCAGGTCTCGTCTGATATTGTTTGTGAAAGAACTGCCAGCCTCATCAAAATATGTTAAAGAGGGCCCATCATCTGAATGAAGATCCTTTTGTGAAATGGATGACTAGAAAAAAAAACAAATTGATCAGTTTGTTAGAACACCTAAGCAAACATCTCACAGTTTTGCAGTACTTTAAGGAATTACTCAATTAGACTATTTCGAGGGATGATCAACTCCAATAAAATGTTCTTATTACTGTTCAACTTTAAAGGCTCATGTGTATAGGCTCATGGAAGATGCCGAGGTCTCTCCTCATAATCTCAGACTAATGGTTCAAAGATCCTATATCTCCACTAATACTTCTGGAGAGCTATAGACAATAGATAATAGACAATAGGTGCAGGAGTAGGCCATTTGGCCCTTCGAGCCAGCACCGCCATTCAATGTGATCATGGCTGATCATTCCCAATCAGTACCCCGTTCCTGCCTTCTCCCCATATCCCCTGACTCCGCTATTTTTAAGAGCCCTATCTAGCTCTCTCTTGAAAGCATCCAGAGAACCTGCTTCCACCGCCCTCTGAGGCAGAGAATTCCACAGACTCACCACTCTCTGTGAGAAAAAGTGTTTCCTCGTCTACGTTCTAAATGGCTTACTCCTTATTCTTAAACTGTGGGCCCTGGTTCTGGACTTCCCCAACATCGGGAACATGTTTCCTGCCTCTCGAGTGTCCAAGCCCTTAACAATCTTATATGTTTCAATGAGATCCCCTCATCCTTCTAAACTCCAGAGTGTACAAACCCAGTTGCTCCATTCTCTCAGCATATGACAGTCCTGCCATCCCGGGAATTAACCTTGTAAACCTACGCTGCACTCCCTCAATAGCAAGAATGTCCTTCCTCAAATTATGGGACCAAAACTGCACACAATTCTCCAGGTGTGGTCTCACTAGGGCTCTGTACAACTGCAGAAGGACCTCTTTGCTCCTATATTCGATTCTTCTTGTTATAAAGGTCAACATGCCATTCGCTTTCTTCATGTCTGCTGTACCTGCATGCTTACTTTCATACACTGATGTACAAGGACCCCTAGATCCCATTGTACTTCCCCTTTTCCCAACTTGACGCCATTTAGATAGCAATCTGCCTTCCTGTTTTTGCTACCAAAGTGGATAACCTCACATTTATCTGCATTAAACTTCATCTGCCATGCATCTGCCCACTCCCCCAATCTGTCCAAGTCACTCTGCATTCTCATAGCATCCTCCTCACAGTTCACACTGCCACCCAGCTTTGTGTCATCTGCACATTTGCTAATGTTACTTTGAATCCCTTCATCCAAATCATTGATGTATATTGTAAATAGCTGCGGTCCCAGCACCGAGCCTTGCGGTACCGCACAAGTCACTGCCTGCCATCCTGAAAGGGACCCGTTAATCCCTACTCTTTGTTTCCTGTCTGCCAACCACTTTTCTATCTATGTCAGCACTCTACCCCCAATTCAATGTGCCCTAATTCTGCCCACTACTCTCCTATGTGGGACCTTATCAAATGCTTTCTGGAAGTCCAGATACACTACATCCACTGGCTCTCCCTTGTCAATTTTCCAAGTTACATCTTCAAAAAATTCCAGAAGATTAGTCAAGCATGATTTCTCCTTTGTAAATCCATGCTGACTCGGACCGATCCTGTTACTGCTATCCAAATGTGCGGCTATCTCATCTTTTATACTTGACTCCATCATATTCCCCACCACCGATGTCAGGCTAACTGGTCTATAATTCCCCGTTTTCTCTCTCCCGCCTTTCTTAAAAAGTGGGATAACATTAGCTGCCCTCCAATCCACAGGAACTGATCCTGAGTCTATAGAACATTGGAAAGTTATCACCAATGCATCCACAAATTCTAGAGCCACTTCCTTAAGTACCCTGGGATGCAGACCCAGGCCCTGGGGATTTATCAGCCTTCAGTCCCATCAGTCTATCCAACACCATTTCCTGCCTAATGTGGATTTCCTTCAGTTTCTCTGTCACCCCAGATCCTCTGGCCACTACTATATCAGGAAGATTGTTTGTGTCCTTCTTCGTGAAGACTGATCCAAAGTACCTGTTCAACTCATCGGCCATTTCCTTGTTCCCCATAATAAATTCACCTTTATCGGTCTTCAAGAGTCCAACTTTGGTCTTAACTAATTTTTTCCTCTTCACATACCTAACGAAGCTTTTACTATCCTGCTTTATATTCTTGGCTAGCTTACCTTTGTACTTCATCTTTTCTCCCCGTATTGTCTTTTTGGTTATCTTCTGTTGTTCTTTTAAACATTACCCAATCCTCTTGCTTCCCGCTCATCTTTGCAACGTTGTACTTCTTCGCTTTAATTTTTATACTGTCCCTGACGTCCCTTGTCAGCCATGGTCGTCTCTTTCTCCCCTTGGAATCTTTCTTCCTCCTAGGAATGAACTGATCCTGCACCTTCTGTATTATTCCTAGAAACACCTGCCATTTTTGTTTCACTGTCATCCCTGCTAGTGTATCTTTCCAGTCAACTTTGGTCAGCTCCTCCCTCATGGCCCCACAGTCCCCTTTATTTAACTGCAACACTGACACCTCCGATCTAACTTCTCCCTCTCCAATTGTATTCTGAACTATATTCTGAAATAATAAATTCCACATGTTTGGGTCAAATATACTACGATATGGGAACATGGTGTTACTTTCTTTCACTCTACAAAGTGCATGCTACTACATTTGCTTACAATATTTACATTATGTCAACATGGCTTCAAATTTTCAGATCCAAATATTTAATTAAAGGTAAGATTGAAGAGATTTTTTTCAAAGCGAGGCACAGCATCAGTCTCCAGTGGTGGGATGATCATGAATGGTGGATTCTACATGAGCAACCTATGGGGAAACACCCTTTATGCCATCAGGCATGAAATGTCTCAGTGCTTGTTCAACAGTCCTGGAGATTAGACATTCTGCCAAATGTATTTGGCCATTTACTTGGGAACTATCTGGCATGTGTCATCATGTTCCATTCTCACAGAGCTTTGACTGACCAATTTCTCGAGATTTTATGGTTTTTCATTGCAAGATGCCGGCCACAACGGAAAGCTGTGGATTGGCACGTTGCAATGTACAGAACTGCATGCTGATGAATGCACTGAAACCCGATACAACAACTACAAAAGGATACATGAAGAAAGAGCATGGCATAGAGTCCTTCTGCCACTGGATACTTAGCAGCTGCTCTCTGTTTAATAATCTGCCAAACCTATCATTAATGGAATGGTCAGAACTGAAAAATTGATGTCATGTTGATAAATGCAAATATTTTAAGCATACATAGGTACAGAGAATGAAAATATTCCATGCAACTTAACTAAATATTTTATAAATAAAATAGACCGTAAAATACTTTTATTTCATATTTACAGCATCTTCAATGTTGTATTTTTGTGTTATTGTCTAAATCATTGTCATCTCTCCTCAAATACTGCACCTTTTGTGAAAGTTCAGCTCTTTCTATTTCATGGCTGTTCTGATTGTCTTTTTAACTTGTTCATTTCCATTGCTTTCTTTTTTCTATTTTGATCTACAAAAACATGACTTGACTGCTTTCATTCCTCAGCCACTATCTCCGGCTTTGAAATCGCAAGTAGATTAAGGGGAAGAAAACCCGTCACTTTTGCTGCATTTCATCAAGCTGAAATGTCTTGTTCTTACACAACTGCTGCCGGACCTGATAAGTACTTCTGGCATCCCTATTTTAATTCTTGATTTCCAGGATCTGCACTATTTTGCTTTTGGATTATAATTTTATTTAATGTTCGTGTGTTTAGAATTGATTTCCGTAATCAATTGATAAGTTTTATAGCTGTCTTAACCTGAATCCTTATTTTAAGTGAGTTGCAACTGCAGATCTATTTACTTTACCTTTGGAATGCAGTCTTCATATTCATCCTAGCAAAAATGTACCACCTCTTATGAGCTATATTAACATGTATTAGGTGTTTAAACACCTATTCCACATGTCTCTGCCAAATCTTGTTCTCAGTATTAATCATAAAGACAAATTCTTTACCACATTGTAATTTAAAAATGGAACTCCTGGCTTCCAGGTTACACTCAGCATTTCAGTAGGAACTCTTCAGTATTTAAGGACAAATAGTTTGGAGATAGCATAATTTTATTACATGAAGTGTTCAGGAAAATATTAACAGGAACATTCATTAGTTATTGAAATTAATTAGAATTTTGAATGAATGAATGAATGAATGAATGATTGAATGAATGAATGAATGAATGAATGAATGAATGAATGAATGAATGAATGAATGAATGATATCTTATGCCTCGATACCAAACTCATAATATATTGAGACATTTGGTGCATGACATGGGTAAGAGTTTATTCACCGAATTTTGACCACATCAATCATAATAATAAGATTCCACTCTATCTTAAGTAATAATTAATGTTGGATGGAGCATGTAGATATTCCAAATTTCATGTAAAGAACCACTTATATCCTTTAACAAATCTGAATAAAAGTTTGAAAATCTTTTGGATGTTTGAAAGCTGGTCATGTAACCACATTATTTTCTAATTCCAATATCAGTGCCTCATTAGGTTAATGGCTTAAATTAATAGCTAATTAATTTTCAAATTAAAGTCAAACCTCATGGGGCAATATCTTATTTTTATTTTTCCCTCAGAAATATCTTAATTGCTGCAAAATTTTGCTTGGTTCGCTTTTTTTTGTCAAGAAACGGGGCCAGATTATACTTTTTGTTGTAGATTTCCGCTGGGTAGTATTTCTGCCTACTCTTTATTCTCTGTTTCTCCACAACACGTTATTATTACAGGAAGTATCTAACAGGAATTTGAATGGCCAGGGAAGTTCTACCAATTCCTCGATACCAAACTCATAATATATTGAGACATTTGGTGCATGACATGGATAAGAGTTTATTCCCGGGATGGCGGGACTGACATATGATGAAAGAATGGGTTGACTGGACTTGTATTCACTGGAATTTAGAAGGATGAGAGGGTATCTCATAGAAACATATAGAATTCTTAAGGGATTGGACAGGTTAGATGCAGGAAAAATGTTCCCGATGTTGGGGGAGTCCAGAACCTGGGGTCAAAGTTTACAAAATGAGGGGTAGGCCATTTAGGACTGAGATGAGGAAAAACATTTTCACTCAGAGAGTTGTGAATCTGTGGAATTCTCTTCCACAGTGGAGGCCAATTCATTGGATGTTTTCAAGAGAGAGTTAGATTTAGCTCTTAAGGCTAAAGGGTAGGAATGGGGTATTGATTTTAGATGATCAGCCATGATCATATTGAATGGTGGTGCTGGCTCAGTGCCGAAAGGCCTACTCCTGCAACTCCTACTTTTTCTATGTTTCTATGTTTCTGAATGAGATCGAAATATGCTTATCTTAACCAATGCCAATTATAATAATTCAACCCATTTTCTCAAAAAGTAGAAATCCCAAAATATCCTGCAATAACATCTGTGGTAGACACAGAATGCTGGACTAACTCAACGGGACAGGCAGCATCTCTGGAGAGGAATGGGTAATGTTTCGAGTCAAGAAACTTCTTCAGACTCCATAACATCTGTGGGTTCTTAATGGCAAATCTTAGCAATGATATGGCCAAACAATATGTAAACATGCCATAATGTTTAAGAAGGAACTGCAGATGCTGGAAAATCGAAGGTAGACAAAAATGCTGGAGAAACTCAGCGGGTGAGGCAGCATCTATGGAGCGAAGGAAATAGGCAGCGTCTCGGGTCGAGACTGCCTATTTCCTTCGCTCCATAGATGCTGCCGCACCCGCTGAGTTTCTCCAGCATTTTTGCTACCTGTAAAAATGCCAGAAATGAGTTTGTTAATAATTACCATGGGCTAACTAGTACTTCCAATGTGTAGAAAGGAACTGAACATGCTGGTTTTCACCGAAGTACTTCCAATGTGCTGCTTTTCCAAGGAACCACAATTAAGACAATTTTTTTTTAGGTCTAGGATAGAAAAGTAATGTGTACCTGCAACATCCATATGGTCATCTCTCACACATTTCCATCTTACATTTGATTCAGGTAAATACTGATAGGGTAAAGAGTATTCTGCTTTTACATGTTGAACTCAGAATGAACTTGGGTAAAACTAAATGGAAAATTATCCATTGAAATAAAAGGGGGATTCAATTATGAAAACTGTCTGGAATGTCTCTAATATAAGGCAAATTTATTCACGCAAAATAATGAGTGTATAAGTTTAAACATAAGTTTAAGCAGAGGAGTGTGCCAACTGCGCATGTTTGTGAATGGCTGGCTTGGTCCTTGGCCTGAACCAGTTTCAGCGAACAGTTTGTAGGGGTGCTGCCGAAGCGAAGTTTTGCTAGTCGCCAGGGCTTTGATGAGTCCGACCATTCTTGCCTCGTCATCCAGCTCCTTGACTCTTTTTGAGAGATCTTCACTGAACAACAGATTCGGTGGTTGGATATTGCTGGATTTGCACAGAGCCGCAAACTTGGGGTTGATAGTAGGGCGGATGGCACTCTTTCTCAGGCAATTTATTTCAAAATGTGCATTGCACATTAGGGCCAGGGCATCCTGCTGTACATCAGACAGGGGCCCTCCATCCACTGACCTGGCGAAAGCTGTGATGCCCGAGGCGAGCAGCTTCAGTATCTTTTGGAGCCTCACCTCCTGAGCTCTGATACCTACGCCCATGTGACCCCAGATGGTGTGGTTAACAGTCGGCACTTTGAGCAAGACACAGTTAGCAGGAGTCTCATATTTTTTGGACGTTTCCTCCATAGTGTGCTCTTGAAGCTGGTGTGAGGCCAGGTAATTTATACTCGCGGCCAAATCTTCACCCAGCGGTTCCCCTGTTTCGGTCGGGATTGCAAATCTTGATGCCATGACTGGCACCTCTGGCTCGTGCCCTTCATGCCTTGGGGTATGCTCCATGGCTATACCCACAGACTCGGAGTCAGAATAAAACTGACCCCTCATGCTCTACTCCTCCGAGAGGGAGACATTAAGCAGTCCTGACACAGGTGCCGTTGGCACGCTGATACAACTCCTCCTGTTGGAGTGTATCATGGTGGAGCATCCTCTCCATCAGGAGCTCCATCCTGGACAAACGTCCAAAGACGCTATCCCTTGTGGGAGGGGAACCCTCCTGGCCCGACTCATCCGAGTCAACAGGCCTTGCAGACTTCTTTGTGGCTTTCTGCCCCAATGGTGCAGTCACGGTGCTCTCAGGAAGCATCAAGCCTGAAGTTACTGGCCGTGCTGCCAGCGACTCGGAAGGTGAGATAGACGGCCGCCCGCTACCCGCACTCCCGCGGTCTTCCATAGCTGCTCGCCTGACTTCACCTTAGACGCTTTCTCCATCGACTCGAACTTGCTCCTGTAACAAGAATTACCGACCCAAGAAAACGACCTCCGACTAAGTTTTAAACACTTACCTGAGGGTTTTTAAACTTACCGCTGGAGGAGCAACGCGCCTGCCAGCCAGTCGTTGCGCAATGCGTCAGACTTAATCAGGCGCATGCGGACCGGCGGGGTTCTTCACGGAATCACTCACATGACTCCGAAGTAAAATTGTATGTGAATAGGTCTCAATCAGTTATTAGATTAACTTGCAATCTAAATATTAAATCCAATTTATGTTTAATTTGATGTTTACGCCATGAGAAATGAGAAAGGAAAAAATATACAGTATATTTAGTTCATCTTATGTAATTAAAACGTTATTAATTCACTAGTATTAATAAGAAGATAGAAATAAAGGAAACATTCTTTTTAACTATCTTCCCCAATGCATTCAGCAATGTAAATTTACATTATTAGTCAGTTTTATTGGTGTCTAATTGCACCTCAGATGCTTATTGAAAAGTGGTAATACAAAAACAGAGATATGAGCAGAATTTAAAAAAATATTTAACGTTTCAGTCATAAACCTGAAACATTCACTCCATATGTCTCTCACAGATCCTGCCTGATCAGTGACTATCATCAGCATTATCTGTTTTTATTTTAGAATTTCAGCATCACAGTTCATTGCTTTTCAGTATAAACCCATCATATTTTCTGCTTAAACACAGAATGAGAAAGCATATTCAATGTAATTTGCACACCCTGAATTTATAAATTGGTTCTCCAGATCTCTTGCAGAAAAGCAGTATATTCGTGTAACTCAGAAAGAAATTGTACAGGAGGAGAATAAAAAAGCAAAAACAAACAAGTGTTGGAGGAAATCAACAGGGCTGACAGCAGCTGCGAAGGGAAATTGATGAATGACTGGGAAAGGTCATTCATGTTATTTATTTGGGGATTCTGCTGATAAATTCCCAAAGTTTGTGTGAAGTGTTGGTTGGGGTGGGAAATGGTGCAGTCTTTTCATACTGGAGTCTTCCCTTAAGTAGGTGTGAAGTGGTGAATGGGAAGGAGAGGATGCAGGGTCCATTCTTTGTAGACTGGGGTCTGGGGTCTGGCTGTGTTTGCTGGGGAGGGGTACCAGGGTTACGTTTCTGATTTTCAAATCTGCAGTAAAACTCATTCAGGTCGTTGGTCAGCTGACGATTGTCCAAAGAGCGGGGGGCTTTCCTCTTGTAGCTGGTAATTTCTTGCAAGCGCTTCCAAACTGAAGAAGAGTCTCTAGCTGAGAACTTGTTCCTCAACTTCTCAGAGTTCCTTTTCTTGGCAGCTCTGATTCCTCTTCTCAGCTTGTACTTGGCCTGCCTGTAGAGGTCTGCATCCCCGCTCCTGTAGGCCACCTCTTTAGACTGTGGAAGCTGTCTGAGTTCTGCAGTGAACCAGGGCTTGTTGTTGTTGAACCATGTCCGGGTCTTAGTTGGAATGCAACTGTCCTCGCAAAAGCTGACATATGATGATACAATGTCCGTATACTCATCGAGGCTTGTGGTTGCTTCCCTGAACACATTCTAATTCGTGCAGTCAAAGCAGGATTGTAGGTTCTCAATGCCCTCGCTGGTCCACCTTTTTGTTATTCTGACCACAGGCTTAACAGCTTTTAGTTTCTGCCTGTAGGTCGGAATGAGGTGAACTATGCAATGATCAGAGAGACCCAGACCCGCCCGGGGAACAGAGCCATATGCGTTCTTGATTGCCGTATAACAGCGATCGAGTTCTCTCCCCTCTGGTGGGGCAGGTAACATGAAGTCTGTATTTTGGAAGGTCACGGCTGAGGTTGGCTTTGTTAAAGTCCCCCAAACAATGACCATGAAGTCCGGGAAGTCATTCTCTACCCTCATTACCTGGTCAGCGAGTTGCATTTGTGCCTCACATACGCAGGCTTGGGGGGGGAATGTAAACTCCAGTGGGAATAAAGGAGTTAAATTCCCTCGGAGAGTAGAAGGGTTTGGAGTTTATAAAGAGGGATTCTAGGTTGGGAGAGCAGAAATTTGACAGTACCGTGATGTCGCTGCACCAGTCCTGGCACTGCCCCCACTTCGCGATCCGTTCTGTGAAGTTGGAAGCCAGCCAGTTGCAGCGCGCTGTCCGGGGTCGACTCACAAATCAGGTCTCAGTGAAACACAGGGCAGTAGCTCAAGAGAAGTCCTTGTTTGTCTGAAGCATGAGTTGCAGTTCGTCCACTTTGTTCTTGAGAGAACGTACGTTTGCCAGGAATATGCTCGGGAGTGATGTGCGTGGTTCTCGTCGCCGGAGTTGGGTGAGTGCTCCACAGCGCTTCCCACGGGTCCTCCTCCATCTCAAGACCTTGAACGCAGCCACAGCCCCGCCGACGAGTATGTCCAAATAATCCAGCGAGTAAGAGAAAGCCGGAACAATGTTTGGAGGTCCCGTATGTCCGATGTTTATGACTACCTCTCTCATGAAAGTAATCTCTGTAGGGTTTTCACAGACGACACAAATGAACAAACACATACAAAACAGCAAGGAGCAGTACACCATGGCCGCCATCGTCGGCGCCAGCAGCAGCAGCAGCAGCAGCTACACTGCAAGCAGCAGCTACACTGCAAGCAGCAGCTACACTGCAAGCAGCAGCAGCTACACTGCAAGCAGCAGCTACACTGCAAGCAGCAGCTACACTGCAAGCAGCTACACTCTGCTCACCCATGTCAAGAATGTTGCCATTCTATTTCACAGATTCGTTCAAACCCCCATTCAGCTGTATATACAGACATCTGGGCAATACGTGTGAGCTCTGAATAGTAATAGACTAACCATTTTAATGCAAATACAACCATGATAATCTGATAATGTTAACAATGACATGGTTTAAATGTTTAATAATAATCTGTTTACAATAGCAGACACATATGTAAGATTTGAGAAGTTTTCCCTCATGCTACAATCAACAAAACCAAAGAGCTGCATTTTGGACATTTTTTATACGGGACTGGGACTGAGAGAGAGAAAAGCTGCGGTCAGTTTTAACAAGGGATGTCACAATCAGTGGGGCCCAAGATGGCCGCGGGACCTCGTGACCAGCCACAAAAGCGAAACCCCACAGCTCAGTCTCTGGGTTTCTGCAAAGTCACGGCCTGAACAATAGATGGATATTGGCCGTGCAGAAACCCCCGAAACCAAGTCGAAGTCCAGACACTGGGGCGCTGACATCAGCAGGCATCACAATGCCCCAAGCCGACCTACATAGTTAATCTCGTTAAGGGAGCACAATAGCCCATAGAAACCCACCTGGCCGGTGATGGGAAAACCAGTTAAACCCATCACCTCTTATCGAGAATCAAATTAACAGACCGTCTAGCCATCACCGGTACTCCCGGACATAACGCAGAACAAAGAGAGAGCTAGAAACCCATCTTGTAAGCAAAGAGATCCCGAGATCTGGCGGGAGATAGGATGGGTCAGGATTAGAATAACTGGCCACGATTTTTGGGTTTAAGAAAAAGGAAAAAGGAGGGAGACACAGAAGGAGTCACTGAACGAATCTGGAGACTTGCGGAGAGAGAGAGAGGACACAGGACAGCGCTTAAAAAGTATACGGTGTCTAGTGTGACACACATTCCGGCTGGAGTGCCAAAGAAAAGGAAAGCAGTAGGACCCCTGGGCGAGGTGAACCCCCGGGACCACCCGAAAGACCGAGACGACCGCCGACGACCCTTCCACAGCCACCTAATCGGAGGAAGCAGCACGACCAGCCAGTAACCTCAGTAATCGCCCCATGGTGAGCATGTACCCCGATCCTGCACATCCTGGACATAGTTTAGTGTAGAGGGGAGGGGGAGTGGGTTATATTAACGTGGGTGTAAGTGTAGATGTGCTGGCAAATTTTACGATGTGCCGTACGTTCCCCATCCCGCACTCGAGTATTGTATCGTAGTTATTGCGTCTATGATCCCGAAACAGGAACTGTAATTATGCATATGCCTTATAGAACTGTGTCAAAGTATTCATGTACCGTAGTCCCAACCGCTAAATAAAAGTTTTTTTCCTGTTTAAACCCTGGTCTTCAAATCTGGTCTGGTTGAATTTTCTGCACTATCAACGCTCCTGCAACTAAGTCCAGTGTCTAGAACCGTAGGGGGTGAGTGGGTTGAGCCACTCACGGGGAACCAGTGTGCGCGGCCTGGTCGAGGGACCAGAGCAAACCACAGGGACCTTAGGTTGGGCGAAAGCTCGACGCAGAAAACCCTTACACATATTCTAATCATTAGTTTTTTTCTTGGCCTTCTTATCAATGCGACTGAGAGGAATAGATACATCAAACAAGCATAAAATAAACCAAGTCTCGGTATCTGACTGGATACTGATATGAGAACGGAATATAATTTTCTGGGTCTAGAGCAGCTGTTAAAGGTCTTATAACTGTAATGAAGGGAACAACACAAATTCCTTAATGCTAAACAGTATGCCTAGAATTTATCAATTCACGCAAAATTATTTTCAATTATGTTTTTGCTGTCAAGTGAGACAACCCCATCAGTTTCAACTTTAGTATCATCAGTCCATTTTGCATCCCAAGCAGCAGACTGTGAATTGAAAGGTCTGTTTTCCAAACTGAATTATAGCCAAGAATTATATAATTTGAATTAGGGCATAATTAGTATGTGATATATGCTGAACAAGCCTGTGGTGATAAACTATGAAATTAATTAGTGCCATTTATATTATCCAGCTGCAGGAGCTTCTTTAGTTAACTGCATTTTCCCGAAATTATTTGGTAGACTGTAGCTGTATTCTCACACTAATCTCTGTGTATTGTCAAAGGTTATAAAATTAAAAGCCAAGTGCTATGTAATTGGAAATTAAATGATTTATACACATACAAGTGTAAATAGTATTGTGTCGATATTTGTGATAATAAATGGATCCATTACATCATCTTGTTTCCAATTCCCAGAAGCATCTTGGGATCGTAATTGTAAACCCATGAACCAGGCTATTCTCTGCAGTAAAATTAACGAAGAGTTGATTTCAGATTGCCCTGAGTTAAAGGCTGCTTCAGTGATTCCTTTCTTTATGCAATCGGGATTTTGTGTGGTGAAAACTGAGGCATTTCACAGTTACCTTTGCACAATGGATACATTCTGACTAAAGTCATTAAATACACCCCTGCTGATTCTTTCCAAGCCTTAAGAAAATATAGTTTACAAAATCAACTTAAGTCAATGCAATTCAAAAATTCAGTATATTAGCATGTACCATTTGTTCAAAACATATGCTCACTCATTATGGACATTCTTCTTTGTTGGTGATGGACTTACAAATCACAGCAAGATGCCAATCAGTGTCAAAAAAAATCTTTCTCAGCTGAAACAGTTCTGGGCTGGGTTGTATACAAATTATAAAAAGTTCTTAATGAAGAATGCTAATTTTACAAGCTATTTAAGTGGTGAATCAAATGCAGTGTTTAGTTTTCCCTGATTGCTACGCTGTATTGGCTCAATGCATTTTTGTCAGTTCAGAGATGGGTAAGGATGGCATGTGGTGCAGGTGTGTAGAAAAAAATTATTAGTTAAACTGTAAGAGAACAACAAATATGTAATCATTCTAAATATACATGAACTGATTTACTTCATTGCTTCACACATATAATTTTCTTTTAATAAAATGTTCCAAAAGTGCTTAGCCTGAAGCTAATTTTAAATAGGTAAACCCTAATCAGTTCGTTACAGTTTTGGTCACAGTTGTTAAAGGCCCTGACCTTAACCATATATGTTTTTTGCTAATCACATCAAAGGAAATCATTCAATAAAAGTATCGTTCCTCATGAATATGACATGGCCACCAGCAATTTAGCAATTTAATTGAAGTTTAACCACAGTGAGCAGTAAAGTTAAACTTTGAAATAAAGTTATCAAGTATGTTGGATGTTGTGTTCATTATAGACAATTAATCTCTCCTATTCTACTTAATAATCATGTTGTTTTAAGTTAATTTGCACAGATTTTTCAAATAAGCTAAATGTTTTATTAAACGTTACCATCCAGCATTTAATTTCCACGACAAACAATCAAATTCTTATCCTTCTTCTCCATTATGATGATGGGGCTAATTGAATTTACAACATGGTCATTTATCTGTATTCCATTCTTTGACATGCTGCTATTGACTTGCTTATCAAGTGGTTTCCTGATGTTCCTGCCTTCTTGAGCAAGTTGTTTATTGGAATTCTTGCTATTACCATTCTTGAGAAAATACTCAAACCACTGCAATTTAAGTCTATTGTGCAAGCATAGTTTTTTAGTGCCCAGCTCTTATTCTTATCAGATCAATATTTGCTTTTTATATCCTGGAAATTTTTACGTGGCCATTCATCTCTGATGTCTGTATCCATTGCTGTCAACTTTCCTCTTGTTACAATGTATATATTTATGTAATGATAGACGCTCCTTAACAAATATATTATATTTTTCACCAACACGTCTTTGCCATTCCATATGTTGCTTAATCTTCCAAAAGTCCATTCTTCTGTGGACATCTTAATAAGACTTCTCAATTTGAATATTCATTTGTGTTCCTTCCAAGCTTATTGTTGGCACAGTGACATAGCAGGTAATGCATCTGCCTCACAAATTTAGGTATGCAGGTACTGTCTGTCTGGAGTATTTACATTATTTGTGTGACCATATGGGTTCTCCTGGGTCCTATTATGACCTATGACTCCTCAAGTACATGCTGTTAGGTTAAATAGCTGCTATAAAATTTCCTTTCTTTAGATCCATGGTAGGGTAACCGTGGGAGAGTTGTCTGAAAGAGGATGTTACTGGGAAATAAGAAGTGAAGTGTAATTGATGCCATTTGTTTGAGAGCTGGCAACATTCCTTAAGTCAAATGGCTCCTTTTATGTCAAATACATATCCGAAATGGTAATATTCAAATATTACCCAAAAGACAGAGAAAGAATTTGAGTCATTTGTAATATGCCAATATCCACGAGTGACTTTCAAATAAACCTGATGAAGCTCTTGTGCAGTGAAACATCCTTATGGATGGCACTGGGATCAGGAGCAGGCCTAGCCTCCAAACAAAGATGAAAGTATCTATGGCAGTTAACTAAACCATGTAATATTAACAAAGAATTATGTTTTTGAGGAGCATGGTGTTTATGCAGATTTGTCTTCTACAGTGATCCTCACCCTCCAGCCAAGTTTCCTGTGAGGACTCTCAGATCCGAGTGTCATAGAAAAACAGAAGCAAAGTCTCTAAATTAACCATAAATTAGGGATTTTCACAGGCATGCATGGCACGCAAGCACAGAAATCACAAAGTTGTTCACAATATGCTTGAATATGCCAACAAATTCTCAAAATCTAGAGCCTGATCTTGCAATTATTTTTGTTAATTGGCTTAATTGCACTGCAGTTTTGGTCCAATTGGCTAAAATCAGTGTAAATTACAGAGATCATTACATTTGACCAATTTCCTCTGAGTGCAACTCAAGTTTCCATCATCTATTTAAAAAAAAATCTTCAGAAAGTAATCACTGTACACCTCACTGTCCAGCCTCCTAGGATTCCCTAGTTGTAGTTGCTTTTAGATCATCAGGGAGATGTTATAGATGTTATTACAAACAGGGAAAGACCTAGTGATGGCCTGGAGAGACTGCTGACGGAGGGAATAGACCCCACCGGGGTTGGCATGGGCTAGCTCCTCATGCCAGCAGGGTCCATCGCTAATCAGCGTTTTGGATCCACCCTTATATTGCTCCGGAAGGAATGGACTATGAATAAGACAACTAGTACAGCAATTGACTGAGCAGCAGCACCGGCAGGACATAAGCTACGAAGCTGCATCTGTGGCTGGGAAAAGATAACATCAGAGAAGGGTCTCAAGATCCACCAGGGCAGGAAAAAGTGCCTGAGAGAGCTTGGTGAGAGGCCTCGCATTGATAATTACTTTTTAAGAGGTAGGCCAAATCAGTCGAGTGAAGCCCAGTGGCAGGTTAACCACCACAGTCCACAGGGTATCAGCACCCCAAGCGAAGCTCAACCAAGTACTGTCCCACCAATGGACACGAGTCCAGAGCCCAACCAGCCCCAGTCAGCGGTAGAGAGGAAGATGGAAGGAAAAAAGCCGAATGGAGCAGTCACTGGTTGTGGCTGAAGAGAAAAGATGCTGTCTGGGCTGCCAAGTGACCACCTGGAGGCTAACCATAAGACACACACCCAGGGCTGATCACCCTGCGGTGGGCCTGCCTAGACTGAGGGTGTCTTGTGATAAAAGGCCGAAACACCCAGTGACGTTGAGGTACACAACTGAAGATGTGTCTGATTGGAAATCACCTAGTGGTCATCCCCAAGAATACCAAATGTCAATTGTAGTGAAAAACCTTAGGGATTGTAACATCCAGTCCTACCAATCAATAAGTCAGATCTTTTGTTTCTGAGAATAGTCGTACGTTTGTTTTAATTGATTTTGAATGTAATCTTCAGATTTAAATTACTAAAAGAAATAACAGATGTATTCCAATATAACCAGGAAGCATATTTATTTTAAATAAAAAATGTAGAATTGGTTTACTCAGAAGTGAAGTATGATCATGATTGATTTGAGTATTTTTGTGACAAACCTATTTTAACTACTTTAATTAAACCACACATTTATTGTATTTCATTATATGGAGAAGCAACTAAAACAATTTTGATTTAAATCTATTTTTTTTTATTTTGCTGGACTTTGTTGGTTCAAAATAAATTCAGTGTTCACCAATATGCGAATGAGTGTGTAGAGATACTCAAGTGAAACAAAAAACGAATTGCCCAGAATTCCACTAGAAACAGCTATTACACCCAGACTAGAAACTCTACTTATTTTTATGAGTTTCTCAGAACCTGGTGATATAAGCTCAATGTCATCAGCAAATCTGAGATTGTTTAAAATCTTGCCACATCAGGAGACTCATCAGTTTGATCCCCAAGTATAAGATTGATCACGGCATCCAGAACATGATTAAATAAACCTGGCGAGAGTGTGCATCCTTGTCTCACCCACAACTCTTGACATAAGAGTTTTCAGTTAGTTTCATATCCACTCTCACATCGTACTGGTACTTGTTATAGATTATTTTAAAAATCAATTGGGTAAGTTTCTGCAAACTAGGATATATCATGAAGATATGCTATATTCCTTCTTGGCAAATGGTTCCAAAGGTCTGCATATAATGAATGAAATTACTATTACAGTGGACGCTGTTTTCTATAAACTTTTCTAAAATCTGTCTATTGTACTTTATCCAGATCTATCATACCTCGTACTTGCCTAAACCTAATTTGTTTTCTTTTACCTCTGTATGTGTGTGTATATATATGTGTGTGTGTGTGTGTGTGTGTGTGTATAACATATATATATAGTATATGTATATATGTATAACATATATAACATATATTTGAAATTGTGGAATGTAAATATATATATATATATTTTCATAGTACTATACAACTAGCACTGCATGTTTAGCTAAAAGCATGCTTTATCTTTTACTGAATTTTAAACTGTTGCTTTTAAATTGTGTTGTCATTTTCCAGTCAAATCAATTACAAGGTGTGATAAATGTCAATATTTAGAAATATTACCCAAAGCTACAGACATTCATATTCATGATAAAACAAGTTATCATCTTGAATTTTTGGATTACATTAATAATTTGTAAGTGTCGTGTCAATAGTAATCTTTATATGTTTTCAGATAGACACGTAAAGCTGGAGTAACTCAATGGGACAGGCAGCAACTTTGGAGAGAAGGAATGGTGACTTTTTTAAGTCAAGATCCTTCAGAACTTTCCAGATTACCTGAGAGTGGACATTAAAGAGCGGTGAGCTAGAAATTCCACTGCACCTGCATATGCATGATAAAATAATTCTAGAATATAGTGTTGTGCTAGTTTCATGGGAACCAACATTTTTCTGATAATAACGGAAACATTCAAATGTCAACGGACTATCCCTGTTCTTTTACATTCTTATGTTAGTATATAAAGGTGGTGACATTATAGTTGTTACTGGCCTAGTTTTATTATTATAAAATTATAAAAGGACTGGACAACCTAGATGCAGGAAATATGTTCCCAATGTTGGGCGAGTCCAGAACGAGGGGCCACAGTCTTAGAATAAAGGGGAGGTCATTTAAGACTGAGGTGAGAAAAAACCTTTTCACCCCGAGAGTTGTGAATTTATGGAATTCCCTGCCACAGAGGGCAGTGGAGGCCAAGTCACTGGATGGATTTAAGAGGGAGTTAGATAGAGCTCTAGGGGCTAATGGAGTCAAGGGATATGGGGAGAAGGCAGGCATGGGTTATTGATAGGGGACGATCAGCCATGATCACAATGAATGGCGGTGCTGGCTCAAATGGCCGAATGGCCTCCTCCTGCACCTATTTTCTATATTTCTATGTTCTATGTGTCTATGATTATATATATTTGTGTTCCTGCTTATTACCTTTCATCAACTGTGACCACCATCACCCTCCTCTCTTCTCACCTTGTCTCCATCTGCCATCCGTTTTTTCTTTTAGTTTTTTTTCCCCATTTTTCCATTTACGTCTGATGATTTGGGTTCTATACCACAGTTGGCAGCACGGTGGCACAGCGGATAAGTTTCTGCTGTACAGCTCCAAAGACCCGGATTCGATCCTGACTACAGATACTGTCTGTACAGTGTTTGTATGCTCTCCATGTGATCACATAGGTTTTCTCCAGGTGCTCTGATTTGTCCCCACGCTCCAAAGGACGTGCAGGTTAATTTAAACATTAATTCGCTTCAGTAAAATTGTAAATTGTCCCTAGTGTGCTGGGTAATGCTAGTGTATGAGGTGATCGCTGAACGACACAGACTCCATGGGCCAAAGGGCCTGTTTCCATGCATTTCTAAAATCAAAAGTCCATCCATCATCCATTTGCCTCCACCTGCCAATGATACCCCTCTTCTACCTGGATACATGTGCCCGTCATCCTTCACCCCTCCTAGATCCAACACTCACCTCTTGCTTCTGCCTCACCACCCAACTCCTCTTTAAACTGGCTACCTCCTCCCCTCCAGTCTAATTGCTGATCAGGGTATTGGTACAAAACATCAACCATTCCTTTCCACCCACAGATGCTGCACGGCCCATTGAGAAGTTACTTCAGAAAATTGTTTCTTACTCCTCACAATTGTATCCACCTCAATTGAATTTCATAAGTTCCAAAGAACACAGCTTATTCTGTCCAATTTTATTTTGATTTACTGACATTTTCCAGTCGTGTGAATCTCCACTGAACTGTCTCCTATACATTAGGATATTTCCTATAATGCAGACCAGAATTCAAGCTATGTCCTTGCTTTTAGGTTTGTCTCAATTAATAAAGGAACCTATGCAGTATGCACTTTTCACCATCTTATCAATTTAACTTCAAAATTCACCTGTTCCTCTATATTTCTTTATAGCCTCTCAATTATTGTGTATTTCCCAGCCTGTTGGATTTGCTTAAATACATAATAACATCATGTTTTATTTGTATTTGCTACTTTTTTTCAACGACTATCTGTATTGGGCGGCGCGACCGACGTCGCAGCGGCCTCTGCAGTCTGTCTGTGTATTTTATTTTTTTTGTCCCGTTGAGGGTATAGTTTGTAGTGGGTTTTTAAATGTGTATGTGTGGGGGGTGGGGGAAACTTTTAAATCTCTTCCCTGCATGGAGACCCGACCTTTTCCGTGTCGGGTCTCCGTTGCCATTGGGGCCTAGCACCGTGGAGCGGCTTCCAACCGGAACGACCTGGAGGCTCAAGTCACGGAGCCTGTGGAGCTGTGGAGCTGCGGAGCTGTGGAGCTGCGGACCTACCTTCGTTGAGCTAGCCAGCTTCGGAGCGTGGAGAGCTGCGGCGGCGCGCTGCTGCGACCCAACTCCGGTGGATGGTGACACTGGGAGCTCGCGGGTCCCCGGTGGGAGACCGCTTTGCGGGGCACCGGCAACGGCGACTTCTCCCGCTCGAATTGCGGGGTTGAGAGTGACCTGGAGTGGGGCCTTACAATGCCCGGCGTGGCTGTAAATTGCCGCGGACTTGCTAGCGCCCGCCGGGGGCTCCAACATCGGGACCCAGGGCAGGGCCTTACATCACCCGGCGTGGCTTTGAGTGGCCGCAGACTTGCTAGCGCCCGCCGGGGGCTTTGACCTCGACTTCGGGAGAGGAATGGAGAGCAGGGGAGAGACAAGACTTTGCCTTCCATCACAGTGAGTAGGAGACTCACTGTGATGGATGTTTATGTGAATTGTGTTGGTGTGTGTCTTGGTTCTTTTCTTGTATGGCTGCAGAAACCAAATTTCGTTTGAACCTCATGTGAGGTTCAAATGACAAATAAAAGGTATTGTATTGTATTGTATTGTATTGTATTGTATTGTATTGTATTGTATTGTATTGTATTGTATTGTATTGTATGTTTTGCAGTCTAAAACTTTCCACCTTACTCCAACCACATAGCCAATTTTGCTCCATCTGAATACAAGATCAAAAAACATTTCAAGTTTATGATGGATATATTTCAAGTGTAAGAAAAATGACTGACAAGAAGGAGGCTTTGATCGATAATTTACTGAGATCAGAGACTCAGGACTGATCTCTGGTTGCGTTAGGATGGATCAGTTGCCTGATAACCGCTGGGATGAAACTGTCCCTGAATCTGGACATCTTGAATCTGTAATTCCTTGAATCATTAACTTACAATGATTCAAGAGTTACAGATTCAAAATGTCCAGATTCAGGGACAGTTTCTTCCCAGCGGTTATCAGGCAACTGAACCATCCTACCACAAACATAGATCAGTCCTGAACTACTATTTATCTCATTGGGGACCCTCGGACTATCTTTGATTTGACTTCACTGGCTTTTCCTTGCACTAGACATTATTCCCTTATCATGTATCTATACACTGTGAATGGCTCGATTGTAATCATGTAGGTATGTTGCAAAACCTACCTTAAGCGTCGCTGCAGATCTGTCCAAGCCCGTGTGTGCGATTTTGGCGCCGTTGAGAGGGGGGCGGGTTTAAAACGCGATTTTCCCTAGGCTATTCAAATCGAGGTTGTTCAGCCTACTTAGTTGCTGACTAAGTAGACTAAAATCGCTTCAAGTTTCGTTCACTGGAGCTATTTTTAAATTTAATTGGTTAATTTAATTGTTATAGTAGGTTAAAAATTATCCTCTAAACCCGCGACCGCCGACAACGGGACGGATCTCATACAGGGGACAACGGAAGGTAGGTTGTTTATTTTTACATTAAAAAGGGCTTCTTAAGATCCCTTTATACAAAGTTTTATGTTCCGAGTAGCTAATTTGGGGCCCCATTAAATCCCGCAGTATTTTTCTGGACATTTGGGGTACAAAGTCACCACAATGGGAACATTCTAAACCAGCGCGTTCCACATAGTTCCACAGGATCCCACTCGAAAGCTGATTTAAATGGCCATTAATTTACGGGAATTAAACACTAAATTCCTTCCATTTGGCCTATAAATTAATGTAAATGAGATTTAAAAATCATGTTTTATTGTGAATTCTTTGTGAATGTTATTTGGACACTTAGGCTATTTAAAAATGTTAATCTTTTCTTAAGAAATGGATAGATGTTTAGATCTAGTAATTGAAGTTTGGAATTAGCTACAATTGGGTAACTAACTAATTATATGCTTTAATTTCAGGTCATCCAAGTAAGATTGTTTCATATTTGTTTCAGAATGCTTCAATCTATAATAGCTGAAATTTCTTTCAGTTCTCTTAGTTTTTAAGAAAGTTATGGCCATTTCATTGTCCTCGATCACAGCTTTTGTGTTAAGTCAATGGAAAATCAATAGGGAACAAGATGCTAATTTCCGAGTATGAAAATGGCCATAACTTTTTTAATACTGAAGATATGAAAGTGAATTAGGTGTCAAATTAAACTTATGTTTGTGCTTTATCTGATGGGATAAATTGCAGACTTGATTTTTTAAATCTCAAAATTTTGTAACATTGCTAAATCATGTATTGTCTTTCTGCTGGCTGGTTAGCATGCAACAAAAGCTTTTCACAGTACCTTGGTACTCGTGACAATAAACTACACTGAACTGAACTGTACTGAAATTGAACTGAGTTACAGCACTAGTTGAGGTGATACTGAACTTTGGTTGGCTGCTAGAGTTTGAAGAGATACAGATGGAACTACATTGGAATTGGAAGCTAGATGGTATAAATGGAATGGAATGGTTAGCATTCATAGCAAAAGGATTTGATTCAGATTCAGCTTTATTGTCATTGTGCAGTGTACAGTACAGAGACAACGGAATGCAGTTAGCATCTCCCTAGAAGAGCGACATAAGTATGAGCAATACATAAATCTATTTACGTGCATACAGTCATAGTATTTTTTCCTGCTAGGAGGAGTGTCCGGGGGGGTGGGGTGATTGGCAATCACCGAGGTACAGTGTTGAGTAGTGTAACAGCCGCAGGGAAGAAGCTGTTCCTGCTGGTCCGGCAACGGAGAGACCTGTAGCGCCTCCCGGATGGTAGGAGGGTAAACAGTCTGTGGTTGGGTTGAGAGCAGTCCTTGGCGATGCTGAGCGCCCATCGCAGACAACGCTTGCTTTGGACAGACTCAATGGAGGGGAGTGAGGAACCGGTGATGCGTTGAGTATAAGCAGGGAGGTTCTACTGCAGTTGTACAGGGTCTTGGTGAGACCACACCTGGAGTATTGCGTACAGTTTTGGTCTCCTAATCTGAGGAAAGACATTCTTGCCATAGAGGGAGTACAGAGAAGGTTCACCAGACTGATTCCTGGGATGGCAGGACTTTCATATGAAGAAAGTCTGGATAGACTCAGCTTGTACTCACTAGAATTTAGAGGATTGAGGGGGGATCTTATAGAAACTTACAAAATTCTTAAGGGGTTGGACAGGCTCGATGCAGGAAGATTATTCCCGATGTTGGGGAAGTCCAGAACAAGGGGTCACAGTTTAAGGATAAGGGGGAAGTCATTTAGGACCGAGATGAGAAAAACATTTTTTACACAGAGAGTGGCGAATCTGTGGAATTCTCTGCCACAGAAGGTAGTTGAGGCCAGTTCATTGGCTATATTTAAGAGGGAGTTAGATGTGGCCCTTGTGGCTAAAGGGATCAGGGGATATGGAGAGAAGGCAAGTACAGGATACTGAGTTGGATGATCAGCCATGATCATATTGAATGGCGGTGCAGGCTCGAAGGGCCGAATGGCCTACTCCTGCACCTATTTTCTATGTTTTCTATGTTTCTATGTAATAACTATAACTGGAGAGATAGGGATAAGGAAACCGAGTTTTTGTGATTTCCTACAGTCCTGACTGGATCGACACTTGTATTTATGAACATGTTTGTCCTACACACTTAGTCTGGACTGGACCTCGAACCAATCCAGTGTGACATGTTGCATTTTGGGATGTCAAATCAGGGCAGGATCGTCACAGTGAATGTTAGAGATTATCTTAGAGCATAGTGATCTAATAGTACAAGTACATGGCTTCTTGAATGTGGCGTTGCAGGTAGATAGGCTGCTGAAGAAGGCATTTGGTGTTCTGACTTTCATCATTCAGTGAATTGAGTATATGTCGGGGTGTTATTTTGCAATTCTACATGACGTTGTCGAGGCCGCAGTGGGGATATTCTTTCCAGTTTTAGTCACCCTGTTAAAGGAAAGATGCTATTAATTTGGAAAGAGTGCAAAGAAGAGTTATGAGGATGTTGTCAGGACTTAAGCACCTGCCCTGAACTAAAGGTAGAAATTAGGAAGGCTAGAATCTTATTGAAGTGCACAAGGCTGAAGGGTAGTTGTTTCAAGGTTTATAAAATCATGAGAAGAATAGATCCCAGGTTAGAGGAATCAACAGTGAGAGTGCATATGTTTAAGGTGAGAGGGAAACGATTTAATGGGAACCTGAGGTACAATGTTATCACAATGGATTTACGGAACGAGTTGTCAGAAGAATTAGATAAGACAGGTACAATGACAATATTTCATAGAAATGTGGACAGGTACATGGATAGGAAAGGTTTGGAGGGATATGGTCTGAATGTAGGCAAATGAGAGTAGCTCAGATGGGGCATCATGAATTCATGGATGAATTGGGCCAAAGGGCCTGCTTCTGTGCTTGACTTAATAATCCTCTCCTATCAATGATGCACTTTCATCCTTAATAATTCTACTCCATCTTTCATTAGCATTTTTCCAAATTACCATTTCCCATAAAGTTTGTAACCTGCTACAAACAGATCTGAAAAAAACAATCTGCGGAAGGAATATTAACTTAAATTAAGAAAGACAGAACAATGATAATTATTTTTGGATCGCTATCTCAATGGTGTGCAAAATGGTAAAGGGCTAACAAATCAGTTTAATATATGGTAACACTGGTGAGAAAGAAGTGATTTTAACTCATGTGCCACGGACACCAGAGATGTGTTTGCAAGATGAACAAGGCTGGAAATTACCTATTCCAGGCTTCTTGATATTTTGGAAGGAGTCACAAAAAGAACAAACTGATTGGCTCTGTTCATAATGTTTGAGATTGGTGTGGTACAGAAAAATTATCTTGCTCAGCAAATCAAGATCTAGAATCAGTTGTGGGTGGAGATAGAAATGGCAAGTCATAAAATATGAATATACAGTAGATACATAGATATTAGGAGAAGGAATCGGCCACTTGGGCCCTCAATCTGCTCCAGTAGTAAATAAAATCATGGGTGATCTGATTGTAACTTCAACTCTGCATGTAATCGGCCTGCAGAAACATTTCATTGCATTTGAAAAGGTAGAAAAAGTGGAAGAAGTCTATAGGCCTTAAACAGCATCAACAAAAATAATGCAAACTATAAATCAAGAACTACTAGAGACCTGCAAGAATGATATATTCACTATGAGTGATTTTAAACTTCATATAGATTGGAGAAATGAAATGTTCATCAGTGTGAGTACATTTTGGGCAAAGTATATTTTGAGGAAGCAAGGTTATTTTGGATCTGCTCATCTGTGATGATAATGGCATGTAAAAATTTAAATTCAATTTGAGGAGCAGATCTGAAGTAATGTCTTAAATTTGAATTAAGGCAAATGCAAAGGTATATAGACAATTTACTAATGTGAACGAGGAAATAGATTTATAAAGTAAAACGGTAGATAACCAGAGTTATAAAAAAATTCATAATTCTCAATAAAGACATATCATTGAGAAATAAAGACTCTACATGAAGTATAGAAATTAAAATTATTATTTGAAAAAGACAAAAAATTGAAAAATTTGAAAAAGACAAGAATTTTGAAAAATAGCGAAGAGTGATGTATTTGCTGACATGAAATATAATAATAGGCAGTAAAAGTTTTTACGACTAAAAAAGTAAGCCATGAGTAACATGTTCTTTTGATGATGAGGAGACTTGATAATGGGAAATAGGAAAAATGGCAGTGATTTTGTGAAAAAAGCTTTAATGTATTTCTTTGTCACAGAACCATCTCAAAAATAGAAAAACAAGTGCAAAGGAGAGCATGAAATATTCACTTTCACTGAAGGAAAACCATTGAATAAACATAATGGGACAAAAGATGAAACAAGTGCGAGGTGTGGGTCAGATTCAACATGATCTAGCTCATTATGTTCTTGGCAACAGTATGAAAATGATGGGCTTTGGATTCTGTGAATTAGGTTCCTCGTGTTTGGGAAGTACAATTCAACAAATCCAGAGGGTACCATTGGATTTGCCGCAGATTAAATCATGATTGGCCAGTGTAATAACTACATCTGTGAGTAATTTATGTAGTTTTACCAGTTGTAATGATTTTTGCAATTGTACAGTTGCAAAGAAATAATTAAAATTCAAACTTTTCCTTTCAAAAGTAGGGACCAAATATCTATTTTATTCAAAGTATAACTTAGAAGCTAAATTACTATTTAAATGACATTTCTTCTGCTTTGCCAAGGGTTTTGGCTTATCAAAAAAAATGAAAATGGTATGTTAATACACATTTACGACCTTTTCCACATGTAGTGAGAGAAATACAAATTACTTTTGATGTTCTAATTTAGTTAAAAAAAACAATTGTTTTAATTGGTTAGTATTTTTAATTATTTTACTAGACCAAGTGCAGACCCATTGGGTCTGTTCCCCCAACGCGCGTTTGCAGGGAGGGGGTGCGCCGGGCGGCATGTGGCGTCACACAAACTAACCACCCCCACACACACACTAACTACCCCCCTTGATATTATATTAATATTATTAATTTGCTCCTTTTACCCCATAACCCTATCCACTGACGCATAGCCCCCAACTCGCAGGCACGTCTAGAGAGGGGGGGGGGATTAGAGAGTGAGGGCAGAGAGAGAATGGGGAGAGATAGAGAGAGGGGCAGAGACAGATGGAGAGGGGGGTGGAGGGGAGGAGGAGTGGGAGGGTGGGTGAGGGGGGAGGGTGGTGGGAGGAGGGGAGAGAGAGCGGGGAGGAGAGAGAGGGGGGCTGAGAGGGGGGAAAGGGAAGGGTGTGGGAAGGGAGTGGTGGGGAAAATGGAGGGGGAGGGGGAGGGGGTGGAGGGAAGGGGGCAGGGGAAGGGGTGGAAGGGAAGGGGGTATGGGAGGGGTGGGGGGAAGGGGGTTTAGGGGAGGGGGAAGGGGTTTAGGGGAGGGACAGTGGGGAAGGGCAGCGGGGTGGGTGAGAGGAAGGGGGAGAGAGAGGGAGGGAGGAGAGAGAAAGGGAGCGGGAGAGATTGAGGGAGTGGGACAGAGAGAGGGGAAGAGAGAGAGGGGGAGAGAGCATGGAGAGAGAGAGGGGGTGGGTGGAGGGAGAGAGTGGGGAGGGAGAGAGGAGAGGGGGTATGGAGAGAGAGAGAGAGAGAGGGGGGAGAGAGAGAGAGAGGGGGAGAGAGAGAGAAAGAGAGGGGAGAGCGAGTGAGAGAGAGCTGGGGAGAGTGAGAGAGAGAGAGAGAGGGGGGGAGAGAGAGACAGAGAGAGGAGAGGGGCGGGGCTGCATCTCTGTCGAGTGAGTGGGCTGCAAAATGCCGAGAGAGACAGATGCAGCTTCGAGCCTCTCTGGAAACCCACAGCTGGAATGAGCGAGCGGGGGATGGGAGGGTAGGGCTTCATGAGCTCCGCCGACAGTGAGGAGAAGCTTCATCGCGTGAGGCGCCTCTGAGTTCGAGATCTGCAGAACAAAGATCCTATAGCGGAGCTGAGGTGTAGAATCTTTGTTCTGCAGAACTCTCTCGATCTTTCTGCACCTTTTGAAGAACGGGGGTGGTGGGTGGGCTAACATACCTCGTGGAAAACTGCGCATGCGCTTTGACAGCAGCTGCATTAATCCAGAGCGGGGGGCACAAGGAAAGGCATTGTGAGGTCAGCAGCTGGGCAGTCTTTATTTATTTTTTTTATGTCAGTTTGGTGATAATTCTTAGCAAACATCTCGGGAAATCATTGAGCAAATTTAGAGAGTAGTGAATTTCTGAAATCATAAGTTAAATCCCTACTGAAATATGTAAAAATCTCCGCATTTTGCGTCTGGTTTTCGAGGAGGTGCGTTTCAAAAGCAAAGTGACACACACACACACACACACACACACACACACACACACACACACACACACACACACACACACACACACACACACACACACACACACACACACACACACACACACACACACACACACACACACACACACACACACACACACACACACACACACACACACACACACACACACACACAGATCTAAAAGTATATAGATGTTTACTTCATGAAGGAGAGCTAACTATTTTCCCCAAACGGCAAAAATATTTTTAAAAAGCACGATTTGTGCTTTTACCATCCAAGTGCTCCCTTGATACCATGTATAATTTCTGCTCCTCTTCTCAAATGAAGTAGACATTAACCTAGTAAAAACATTTCCTGCAATCAGTATATTTCTCCATTAGAGAACTAACTGCACACGTAGACATTTAGGAACTGGGTTCAAACTCTTAAACCTTCAGTGATGGCACACCATTCAGGCCCGTACGAAGCTTTTCAAAAAGGGGGGTGGCATGACAGGATTACAAAAAACGTAATGTGAAATAATGTGCGCGCTGCGCACATCACGAGTGCAAATGCCAGTGTCCAGGGCCCGCTTAAGGGCCCTGAAAGCTCAGGGGTTTTAGAGGCTTTCTGATGCATTCTGAGCATTATTTTTGACCAATATTTCAGAAATTAACAGGAATCTGAGGTAGCTTTTTCACACAAAGGGTGCTGGGTGTATGTAACGAGCTGCCAGAAGAGGTAGTTAAGGCTGGGACTATCCTAATATTTAAGAGACATTTGGGCCCGTACATGGATAGGACAGATTTAGATGGATATGGGCCAAATGCGTGTGAGTGGGACTAGTTTAGATGGGACATGTTGGTCGGTGTGGGCAAGTTGGGCTGAAGGGCGTGTTTCCACACTGCATCATTCTATGACTAAAAAGTGAAGAAGAAAAATGCATGTAGATAAGTAGAGCAGATTTGAAAGAGGAGTGAAATGTAAAGGCAGAGAGAGGTTTATGGGTGGAAAGGAACATAGGAAAGGAGGGGGGAGTGTGGGCTTGGGCAGATGGGTGAAGGGAAAATAGTTACAAAGTGCTGGAGTAACTCAGTGGGACAGGCAGCATCTGCGGAGAATATGAATAGGCGACGTTTCACAGAGTGCTGGAGTAACTCAGCGGGTCAGGCAGCATCTCTGGATAACATGGATAGGTGACATGTCACAGAGTGCTGGAGTAACTCAGTGAGTCAGGCAGCATCTCTGGAGAAAAGGTATAGATTATATTTTGGGTCAAGACCGTTCTTCAATAATATTCATGATGTGACATGCATGGACATTCCTGAATGTTACCCAAACCATCGTGAGCTAGTTTGTTACGGTGCTTGCCCTCTCCTATAACATCTCTGCTGCCTTGGGTGATGCAGGACAAGACACAAGCTTTGGGGCACGGTGTGAAGCTGTTGCAGTTTGTCCCAGCCTGGTAAAAACCTGGATGGAGTGGATTTGGAGAGGATGTTTCCACTAGTGGGAGAGTCTAGGACCAGTGGCCACAGCCTCAGAATTAAAAGACATTCCTTTAGGAAGGAGATGAGCAGGAATTTTTTAAGTCAGAGTGTGGTGAACTGTGGAATTCATTGCCACAGACAACTGTGGAGGTCAAGTCAATGGACATTTTTCAGGAGGAAATTGATAGATTCTTGATTGATACGGGTGTCAGAGGTAATGGAGAGAAGACAGGAGAATGGGTTTGAGAGGGAAAGATAGATAGCATCATAGAGTGATACAGTGTGGAAACAGGCCCTTCGGCTCAGCATGTCTCATCTGCACTAGTCCCACATGCCCACGTTTGATCCATATCCCTCCGAATCTGTCCTATCCATGTACCTGTCAAACTGTTTCTTAAATGTTGTGATATTCCCTGCCTCAACTACCTCCTCTGGCAGCTTGTTCCAAACACCTACCACCCTTTGTGTGAAAAACATACCCCTCAGATTCCTATTAAATCTTTCGCCCTTCACCTTAAACTTATGTCCTCTGCTCCTCGATTCACTTACTCTGGGCAAAAGACTCAACTATATCTATCCAAATCATGATTTTATACACCTCCATTAGATCATCTCTCATCCTCCTGTGCTCCATGAAATAGAGTACCAGCCTACTCAACCTCTCCCTATAGCTCTGGCCCTCTGGTCCTGGCAACATCCTCGTAAATCTTCACTGTACCCTTTCCAGTTTGATGACATCTTTCCTATAACATGGTGCCCAGAACTGAATACAATACTCTGAATGCAGCCTCACCAACATCTTATGCAACTGCAAAGTGAGCTCCCAACTTCTATACTCAGTCTAACCCGCTGAGTTACTCCAGCACTCTGTAAAACGTCATAGAACAGGGAAGGTTTGGAGATTTGCTGATGATACAGAAGTGAGTGGTTTTGCAGATAGTGAAGATGGTTGTGAAAGATTGCAGCAGGATCTGGATCAATTAGCCAGGTGGGCAGAGGAATGGTTGATGGTTGCATGGTTCCTTGAAGGTCGTCTCGCAGGTATATCAGGTGGTCAAAAAGTATTTTGGCACTTTGGCCTTCATCAGTCAGAGTATTGAGTATAGAAGTTGGGAGATCTTTCCCTCTCAAACCCATTCTCCTGCCTTCTCCGACACCCATATCAATCAAGAATCTATCAATCTCCTCCCAGTGGGGGTGGCGGGGTTGGCGTGGGCCCAGCGGGGTCAGTGGGGGTGGCGTGGGCCCAGCGGGGGTCAGTGGGTGTGGCGTGGGCCCAGCGGTGGTCAGTGGGGGTGGCGTGGGCCCAGTGCGGGTCAGCGGGGGTGGCGTGTGCCCAGCGGGGGTCAGCGGGGGTGGCGTGGGCCCAGCGGGGGTCAGCGGGGGTGGCGTGGGCCCAGCGGGGGTCGCATGGGCCCAGCAGGGGTGGGGTGGGCCCAGCGGGGGTGGTGTGGACACAGCGGGGGTGGCGTGAGCCCAGCAGGGGTGGCGTGGGCACAGCGGGGGTGACATGGGCCCAGCGGGGGTCAGCGGGGGTGGTGTGGGTGGGAGATAGCTTAGGCCCCAGCTGCGGGGGGAGGCAAGGGGAGCGGGCCCCACCGCAGCAGCGTCTGGTGTTGGGGTTACAGCCGCTGGGTTCAGATTCAGCCACTCCCGCCCGGGAGGAAAAAGAGGGGTGCGGTCGCACCCAATGCACCCCCCCTTCGGACGGCCATGCCATTCAGAGTATAATATTGTTCAGGCCAAATATAATTGCTAAATCCTGCAGCATTTCTCATTTCAGTATGCAGTAGAACAACTTAACAACTTAGTAGAACAACTAAGGCTGATACTGCAGTGATCAGATTCAGCAAGTGCTTATAACTTCACCAAACCTCCCAAAACAATGAATTATGAACCTTAACAATGAACTACAGTGTGGAAAATAAACACATATTGAATAATATAGTTATGGGAAATTGGAGGAGACGAACGATCTGTAACTATTCATTTGTCATAAACAAGACCAGTTCACCCAAAATGGCCACCCTCCTCCTCTCACAACACTAAACCTTCCCATTTTAGGAGGATTAACTACTTCCAGATAGAACAGATAATAAGAAAAGAAATAGAAAATTGTTCTTCTCAAATTTATAGGCTCGAAGTTGACATATTTTGCAATATAATAGGCCATTTAGTTGATTTAGTTGAAACTAGAGATTCAAAATATAGCGAAAATGAAACAAAGTTAATAAGCAGCCAAAAGTCATCTAGTCGTTGTTGGAATATATAAACACCAAATTGTTGTTTAAGACCCATTCATATTGCACAACCTTGACTATCGAGAGTTGATTGCATATTTCTTGCAATAAATGTTTTGGTCTCCCATTTTGCACCAGATTTATTTTGCAACCACCCCTTAGTGCTTTATGTGCCTTATTTATAATGCATGTGCACTGGAGATCAGCAACTTCACAAGAATAATTCCAGACTTTCTAATGCCAGCCTTTCTAGTACCTAAATTAAAGTAACTGAATTACTGTGTTTTTTTTAAAGTCACACAAATCAAGGGTCTGTCCCACTTAGGCGATTTTTTGGGCGACAGCCGAAAAATAGGCTGTTGGCAGATGGTCGCGCCGTGTATTGTTGTGAACAGTCTCCTCAAGTGTCATTACTTATTTTTTGTCGCTGCTGGATTTAGAAATGTTCAAAACCTTTCGGCGACAGTGGGCTTAATGTTGCCTGATGTCAAGTAAAGTCAAGTTTATTTGTCACATACACATCCAAGATGTTCAGTGAAATGAAAGTGGCAATGCCTGCGGATTGTGCAAAAACAATAGAACAACAGAACAGAATAGAACAGAACCAGTATTTACATTTTAGGAAAAAAATTCAAAAAAAGCTACAACACAACACAGCAGTAAAATAGTCGCTGGTGAGATAATAGTTTACAGTTCTGATGGCCTGTGGGAAGAAACTCCGTCTCATCCTCTCCGTTTTCCCAGCGTGACAGCAGAGGCACTTGCTTGACCGTAGCAGCTGGAGCAGTCCATTGCTGGGGTGGTAGGGGTCCCCCATAATGTTGCTGGCTCTGGATCTGCACCTCCTGGTGTATAGATCCTGCAGTGGGGTGAGTGTAGTTCCATAGTGCGTTCTGCCGAATGCACTACTCTCTACAGAGCCTTCCTGTCCTGGGCAGAGCTGTTCCCAAACCAGATTGAGATGTTGCCGGAGAAGATGCTTTCTACAGCCCCAGAGTAGAAACACTGAAGGATCCTCAGAGAGACTGAATTTCCTCAGATGCCTGAGGTGGCAAAGGCGCTACCTTGCCTTATTCACCAGTGCGGCAGCGTGTGTTGTCCATGTCAGATCTTCTGTGATGTGGACTCCCAGGTATTTAAAGCTGCTCACCCTATCCACAGTAGTCTCATTTATCCCCAATGACGTGTACATCCTCAGATGTTGACCCCTTCTAAAGTCCACAATCAGCTTCTTAGTTTTTGTGACATTCAAGAGAAGGCTGTTGTCCTGACACCAGAGTGCCAGATCAGACACCTCTTCCCAGTAGGCCTTCTGGGGTGGGAGATTGCAACCTTCACGTGGTCCACCCTGTTTCGAAGAATGCAATCAACCTGGCGTGCACAATCAAGTAAGATCAAATAGAACAAGTTGTCCTACAACTTTAGGCTGAGCACGCCATACGCAAGAAGAATAAGTTGGCCTTCTCATCATTATCGGAGATCAGGCCCACCACAACAATGTCATCAGCAAACATGATGATGGATTTGGAGCTGAACATGGCCACAGTCATGTGTGTACAGGGAGTACAGTAGGGGGCTAAGGATGCAACCCTGGGGGGGATCCTGTGTTCAGGGTGAGGCGGTTGGAGGTATGTCTCCCCATCTTGACCACCTGGGGCCTGGCGGTGAGGAAGTACAGGACCCAGGCACACAGGGGAGTGTTTAGCCCAGTTCCAGCAGCTTCTCAGCAAGTCTGGTGGGGACTATGGTGTTGAAAGCTGAACTGAAATCAATGAACAGCATCCTCACATAGCCCTCTTCTGGCTGTCAAGGTGAGACAGAGTGGTGTGCAGAACATAGAAACATAGAAACATAGAAAATAGGTGCAGGAGGAGGCCATTCGGCCCTTCAAGCCAGCACCACCATTCATTGTGATCATGGCTGATCGTCCCCTATCAATAACCCATGCCTGCCTTCTCCCCATATCCCTTGACTCCACTAGCCCCTAGAGCTCTATCTAACTCTCTCTTAAATCCATCCAGTGATTTGGCCTCCACTGCCCTCTGTGGCAGGGAATTCCATGATTTCACAACCCTCTGGGTGAAAACGTTTTTTTCTCTCCTCAGTCTTAAATTACCTCCCCTTTGGGTGGACTGCAGGGGTGGAGCACCGTTGTGTATGGCAGCTCTCCCTTTTACCCTTTTTTATTTTTATTTTTTGGCCTGTTAAAAAACAAAATCTTAGTTGATTAGATTAGATTAGATAGCCTGTCTGAACGAAATTGAAGCAGTCATACATACAATACAATACAATAAAAAACAACAATAAACACATATTAACATCCACCACAGTGAGTCCACCCAACATCTCCTCACTGTGATGGAGGCAAAAGTCTTGGTCTCCAGTCTCTTCCCTCCTCTTCTCCCTCTGCACTGAGGCGATACCCCCCGGGCGATGTTACAACTGTCCCGCGGCTCAAACACCGCGGCCCGGGGTGGTCAAAGCTGCCGCCCACCAGTCCTGCTGACGCAGCCGCTGGCCCGCGGCCGAACCCCGGACTCAGGCCACCGCCGCCAGAACACCGTCCCAGCCACCGGAGCACCGTTCCAGCCCCGAACCGGATCGCCCTCACGTGAGTACCGTTACCGTCTCAGCCTCGCGCCAGGCCGCCCCGACTGGGCGCCGCTCCTCCCTCGGGCTGGGCCGCCCCGACATGGGCGCCGCTCCTCCCTCGGGCTGGGCCACCCCGACTGGGCACCGCTTCTCCCTCGGGCTGGGCCGCCCCAACATGGGCGCCGCTCCTCCCTCGGGCTAGGAGCACCGTACCTCCCCGAGCTCGGCCACTCCGACGGGAGCACCGTTCCTTCCTCGGGCCGGCCGTCCTCATGGGAGCGTCACAGCCCCTCACGAAAGCACTGTTCCAGCCCCGAGCCGGGCCGCCCTCACGGGAGCGAGCCCAGGTCGAGTCCTGGCGGGCTCTGCCTCCTGAGCCTCGAGGTCGCCAGCTCCGCCATTAGGAAGTATTTTATGTGGGGGGTGGGGGAGGGGAAGGAGGACACTTTATTTCTTAGTCCGTTTCCTGGTCGGAGAGGCGGCTTCCCTCCGAGCTGCTTCTTCGCCCCTTCCTCGCGGCCTACCATCGGACTGGAGTGGCGTTTCCTGTTTGGGACCGGCCGGGACTACAGCTTCGGCGGCGGCGCAGCGCTGGGACACCATTACGGAGCGGGCGATGCCTTACCGGGTCGCCGTGCGGTAAGCTCTGGAGGGCTGTGACCGGCGACTCCAACATCAAGGAGCTGCGGTCTGTGGAGCGTCCAGCCGGGCGGTGCTAGATTTAAAACTCTGCGGAGCCTGGGATCTCTCGCTGAGATCGCCAGTCTCCGGGGAGGGAGCGGCCGCTCTAGACATTTTCCAAGCCGCTGAGGAGTGTTCACCCAACGCCGGAGTTCCAGCTTTCCGGCAAGAGGGCCTGAAAACATCGGACTGGCTGCGGAGGCCACAAATAGGCCCCAATCTCGGGGAAGAGGACTTAACTTTTTGATGCCTTTACCCACAGTGGAAATTTTTGATTCTGTTGTGGGGGGACGTTCATGTTGAATACTATAACGTGTTGTGTCATTTTTTCTTATTTTTAATTTTTCTATGGATGTACGGAAACTTAATTATTTATTTTATGTAAAGCACTTTGGTTTCAACACGAGTTGATTTAAACGTGCTATATAAATAAAATTTACTCACTCACTCACTCACTCACTCACTCACTCACTCACTCACTCACTCACTCACTCACTCACTCACTCACTCACTCACTCACTCACTCACTCACTCACTCACTCACTCACTCACTCACTCACTCACTCACTCACTCACTCACTCACTCACTCACTCACTCACTCACTCACTCACTTACTTACTTAGCATTTCATGACCGGTTGTCATTCAAGCAAGCTGGAGAGGCATTCTTTGGCACTGGTACAATAGTGGATCTTTTGAAGCAGGCAGGGACCAGGGACCACGTTGCCTGTCTTCTCTTGTCATAGGTGCTGTCATAGGTTGTCGTAGGTTCTTTTTAAATACATATCAGAAAATATTAGCTAAGACTCTGGCAAGAAGTCTAAGTTCATACATTAGTAAATTAATACACTCAGACCAAACTGTGTTTATACCTAAGCGACATTCATTTTATAATTTGAGATGTCTGTTTAATATAATGTATTCACACAGAATGATAAATGAAGGCAACAATTATTTCTTTAGACGCAGAAAAAGCATTTGATCTGGTAGAATGGGATTATCTGTTTACAGTGTTGGAAAAATTCCAACTAGGAGAAAATTTTATCTCATGGATAAAGTTGTTATATAACATTCCGACTGCCAGAATATTGACCAATTAAATTCTGTCACCTAAATTTCAATTATCCAGGGGTAATAGACAAGGATGTGCTCTTTCATAGAAACATAGAAACATAGAGATTAGGTGCAGGAGTAGGCCATTCGGCCCTTCGAGCCTGCACCGCCATTCAATATGATCATGGCTGATTGACCAATGCTATTTGCCCTTGCCATAGAACCCTTAGCTGAAAGTATAAGAGTATATCCGGGCATTCACGGTTATAATACTAAACATACCAATAACAAGATTTTGTTATATGCAGATGATGTACTTTTATATATTACCAACTCTCGTCAGTATCCCAAATATATTAAACCTTATAGAACAATTTGGTTCCTTCTCAGGGTATAGAATAAACTGGAATAAAAGTGAAATTATGCCAATAAAAGCTCGACCCTTCACATCTCCTAAAATTTCCCTTTAGAATTGTCACTGAAAAGTTTAAATACCTTGGAGTTTATGTGACTAGAAAATATACCTCTCTATTCCAAGCAAATTTTCCACCATTAATTACTAAATTAAATGCCCTTATTCAATTTTGGAAAACACTCCCTATTTCCCTTATAGGTAGAGCAAATGCCATAAAGATGATTTACCTTCCACAACTCCTATACCTATTTCAATCAATACCGATTTAGATTAGATTAGATTAGATTAGATTTGTTTATTGTCATTCAGACCTTTCGGTCTGAACGAAATGTTGTTTCCCTGCAGTCATACATATAATTAAAAAATGACAAAAACACACAATCAACACAAATTTAACATCCACCACAGTGAGTTCACCAAGCACCTCCTCACTGTGGTGGAAGGCAAAATCTTAAAGTCTCTGTCTCTTCCCTTTGTTCTCCCTCTGCGCCGAGGCGACGGTTCAAACTCCGCGGGTGGTCGCTGCCGCCGCCACAGCTCCGAGAGTCGGGTCTCCACTGCCGCCGCCGCCACGGTTCCCGGGGCCAAGTCGGATCTCCACTGCTGCTGCCGCCGCCGCTACAACTTCGGGGCCGAGTCGGGTCTCCGCTGCTGCTGCCGCCGCCGCAACTTCGGGGCCGAGTCGGGTCTCCGCTGCTGCTGCTGCCGCCGCCACAACTTCGGGGCCGAGTCGGGTCTCCGCTGCTGCCGTCGCCGCCGCCACAGCTTCGGGGCCGAGTCGGGTCTCCGCTGCTGCCGCCGCCGCCGCCACAACTTCGAGGCCGAGTCGGGTCTCCGCTGCTGCTGCCGCCGCCGCCACAACTTCGGGGCCGAGTCGGGTCTCCGCTGCTGCCGCCGCCATAGCTTCGGGGCCGAGTCGGGTCTCCGCTGCTGGCGCCGCCGCCGCCACAACTTCGGGGCCGAGTCGGGTCTCCGCTGCTGCCGCCGCCATAGCTTCGGGGCCGAGTCGGGTCTCCGCTGCTGCTGCCGCCGCCACAACTTCGGGGCCGAGTCGGGTCTCCGCTGCTGCTGCCGCCGCCGCTACGGCACCGATGCCGCAAGCTCCGCCATTAGGCCTTGGCGCAGACGGAGACGGGGAATAAGACAAAAAAACAAAGTCGCATCCCCGGAAGGAAGACCTATTTATCTCCCTAAAAGTTAAAAAAACTTGACTCTGTTATTACAAATTTTATCTGGGATTATAAAACCCATAGAATTCACAAACGACATTTATGTAAACCTAAAGAAAATGGTGGATTAGCACTCCCCAATTTTCATTTTTACTACTGGGCAACTAATATTAAAAATGTAATCTACTGGATGGATGATACATGTCAACAGGCAAACTGGTTAAAAATGGAGAGGGAAGACAGTTCGCCTTTTAATATAGGCGCGATTCTTCTTTCTCCAATACATCTGAATAAATCAACGTATGAGCAAAATACGATAATTCATAGCACCCTACGAATTTGGATACAGTTGAAATCAACTCTCAAACTGAGAAATTTCTCACTCCTTTTACCAATCGCTAACAATCCCTCGTTTAAACCGTCTACTTTTGATAAGGCGTTTGCACAATGGAAAAACTCAGGAATCAAAACGCTGGGAGATCTTTACGAGAAGGGGATTTTCCTCTCGTTTGAAGAATTACAGGAGAAATATGATTTGAAAACTAGTGATTTTTTTAGATATCTTCAAATCCGAGACTATGTCAAAACATACACACAAGACTGTCATTCTATGGGCCCAGTTATATTAGACAAATGCATGAACAGAAAGGCGGATACAAGTAAGTTAATATCCTATATTTACAATACCCTTTTAACTGCACACATCCCATCTTCTGAAATGTTTAGGCGAGCATGGGAAGATGAATTGGGTTTACTAATTTCAAAGGATAGTTGGGAGGAAAGCCTTTTATACATACATTACTGCTCTCTTAATGTTAAGCACTCCCTGATACAAAATACTGCACAGACTCTATTATTCAAAGTCCAAATTGAACTAGATCTTCCCAAATGTCTCCCTATTTGTGATAAAGGTCTCCTCCAAGAAGCGACTACAACCCACTCTTTTGCTTCCTGTACAAAATTACAAAACTTCTGGAGGGGAATATTTGATGGCTTTTCCAAAATACTTAAAATTAAATTGGACCCATATATAAAACTGATCATATTAGGTATGTCAGTGGCCTGCTCTAAGCTAACAATATTTCAAATACGTTTCCTCAATTACGGCCTAATAATGGCGAAAAAATTAATACTTAAATTTTGGAAACAGACAACAGTCCCCACACTGAAGATGTGGATTACAGATATGTCTGAGACACTACACTTGGAAAACATTAGGCTTGTCTTGACGGGAAAAAAAGATCAATTTCTAAAGACATGGATACCCTTTACTGAATTTTTACAACAACAGAATGGTTAAACATAAATTTAAATTTAAATCCGAGGCCATGATGGGTTGGGGGGGGGGGGGGGGGAAGGTATATCTCCATCTTTTCTTTGCTTATTTCATTTTCTTTCTTCTGCACTGCTTTGGTAGCTTAGGGATCTTTTTCCTGCTCTTTTCTACTTTATCTCTTCATTCTTCTTTTTCTTTTTTTCCTTGATCTCTTTTTTTTCTTTCTCTTTTTTGTCTGTTTTTAGGTTGTAAGGTTAAAAATGAAAAAAAAAATTAATAATAGGTTGTCGTAGATTGTCACCAGGATGACGCCAGGTGATGTTGGTTGTTGCCGGGTCATGACCTCGGTGAATTCCATTGGTGACATTCTACGTCAACCGGCGACATTTCCGGCATCAAGAGAAGTATTCAGTTTTCTTCATTTGTCGCCGACAGGGTCGTAGCTTATCGTAGGTTGACTTCGGGTGTTGTAGGCTGATACCTGTGTGGTCGAAGGTTGTAGATTGTCGTAGATGTGGTCGTACGCTTTCAGAAGGCTTTCGACAAGGTCCCACAGACTTTCAGAAGGCTTTCGACAAGGTCCCACATAAGAGATTAGTATACAAACTTAAAGCACACGGTATTGGGGGTTCAGTATTGATGTGGATAGAGAACTGGCTGGCAGACAGGAAGCAAAGAGTAGGAGCAAACGGGTCCTTTTCAGAATGGCAGGCAGTGACTAGTGGGGTACCGCAAGGCTCAGTGCTGGGTCCACAGCTATTTACAATATATATTAATGGTTTGGACGAGGGAATTGAATGCAACATCTTCAAGTTTGCGGATGACACGAAGATGAGGGGCAGTGTTAGCTGTGAGGAGGATGCTAAGAGGCTGCAAGATGACTTGGATAGGCTGGGTGAGTGGGCAAATGCATGGCAGATGCAGTATAATGTGGATAAATGTGAGGTTATCCACTTTGGTGGCAAAACCAGGAAAGTAGACTATTACCTGAATGGTGGCCGATTAGGAAAAGGGGAGATGCAACGAGACCTGGGTGTCATGGTACACCAGTCATTGAAAGTAGGCATGCAGGTGCAGCAGGCAGTGAAGAAAGCGAATGGTATGTTAGCATTCATAGCAAAAGGATTTGAGTATAGGAGCAGGGAGGATCTACTGCAGTTGTACAGGGTCTTAGTGAGACCACAACTGGAGCATTGCATACAGTTTTGGTCTCCTAATCTGAGGAAGGACATTCTTGCCATAGAAGGTACAGAGAAGGTTCACCAGACTGATTCCTGGGATGTCAGGACTTTCATATGAAGAAAGACTGGATAGACTCGGCTTGTACTCGTTAGAATTTAGAAGATTGAGGGGGGATCTTATAGAAACTTACAAAATTCTTAAGGGGTTGGACAGGCTAGATGCAGGAAGATTGTTCCCTATGTTGGGGAAGTCCAGAACAAGGGGTCACAGTTTAAGGATAAAGGGGAAATCTTTTAGGACTGAGATGAGAAAAACATTTTTACACATAGAGTGGTGAATCTCTGGAATTCTCTGCCACAGAATGTAGTTGAGGCCAGTTCATTGGCTATATTTAAGAGGGAGTTAGATGTGGCCCCTGTGGCTAAAGGGATCAGGGGATATGGAGAGAAAGCAGGTACAGGATACTGAGTTGGATGATCAGCCATGATCATATTGAATGGTGGTGCAGGCTCGAAGGGCCAAATGGCTTTCTTTACTGCCCTACTTGTGCTGCCACTTCCAGCTAATTATAGACTTGACCACAGGATCTCTCTGTAAATCAAAGCTGCTTAGGGTCTCGCCTTTCACCTTATATTTTCCCCTTACATTCGACCTCCTAAAGTGCAAAACTTCACACTTCAAACTTCACACCAGCCCTGGGAAGGGGGGGGGGGGGGGTGGGGGGGAGGTGGCAGGACTATAAAACCCCAGATGCCTGAATGTGAGTCAGTCACTCTGGAAGATCGTGAGGGAGATCGTGAGGGAGAGGCCACAACTGAGATTCTGCTGTGAGTCAACTGAACTGTGAGTCTACTGTGAGTCTGCAATTTTCTGGCGAATAATGATCTGTTGGCCCTTAATGAAAATGAGATGAGTTGTTTGGATTGCCCTGTGCTCGAAACTGAAATGGCAATGGAAATGAGATGAAATGAAAATGAGATGATTTGCTTGGCCTGCCCTGTGCTTGAAACTGAAATGGCAATGGAAATGAAATGAAATGAAAATGAGATGAGTTGTTTGGCCTGCCCTGTGCTTGAAACTGAAATGGCTATGGAAATGAAATTAAATGAAAATGAAAATGAAATTAGTTATTTGGCCTGCCCTGTGCTTGAAACTGAAATGGCAATGGAAATGAAATGAAATGGAAATGAAAATTAGGAGTTTGGCCTGCCCTGTGCTTGAAATTGAAATGGAAACGGAAATGAAATGAAATGAGTTGTTGTGCCTGCCTAAAACCACTCATTCGGACCACAAGGCCCCTATTAGCCAAGAAACCAGTCCCTTTGGCTGCAAATGCCCGTATTAGCCCAGGAAGAGCATTTTGGCCCAAAGGGCCCATGTCAGGTCAGGAAAAGTCCTGAAAAAGTGCCTTTCACTGAGATGTCACTCAGATTTGTTTTGTGTCCCTTCAGCCCATCAGGCCTGTACTAGCCCAGGAGATGTCCCTTTGGCTCTTCATTAAGTATTCGCCCTGCAAGTATTAAACTTCACCCCAGTATTTTTCTCCCTCCCTTCATTGGCTCTCTGTGAAATCCAGGCCAGGATATACTTGCCTCCTTCATCGCTGTGATCTGCAGAAATAGATCAAAAATGTCTAAAATTGATTCTCCACCCTCCCCCCCTTATCTATCGCCTGTTTTGGGCAGAATTGTTGGCAGTTTCTGAGCTGCCAGCCCACCAGCCCTGAGTGACTGAGCTGCCAGCCCACCAGCCCTGAGTGACTGAGCTGCCAGCATACCATGCCTGAGTGACTGAGCTGCTAGCCCACCACTCTCCATCACAGACACACACACACACCCTCCAACTCACTCACACATACCCTTCATCTCTCACACACTCACACACACACCCTCCATCTCTCACACACACACACCCTCCATCTCACACACACACCATCCATCTCTCTCTCTCTCTCTCACACACACATACTCTCCATCTCACACACACACTCCATCTCTCTCACACACTCACACACACACCCTCCATCTCACACACACACACACCCTCCATCTCACACACAACCTCCATCTCACACACATACCCTCCATCTCTCATACACACACACACACACACACACACACACACACACACACACACACACACACACACACACACCCTCCACCTCACACACAACCTTCATCTCACACACACACCCTCCACCTCACACACACACACACTCCACATCACACACACACACACACACACACACACACACACACACACGCACACACACACACAGACACCCGCACACATGTATATATATACATGTGTGCGGGTGTCTGTGTGTGTGTCTGCGTGTGTGTCTATATATATAATATATCTATATAACTAAAAGTCTGATCTTGACCGCTTATGGCTCACTGTGCTGTGATTTCCGAGAGAACGCCGCCACCTACAGCCATCATCTTTGGCCACCTCGCTCAGAGCCCCCCTCCGCCTTCCTGGACCAGAGGATTTTTCCCATCGATGAAAAATCAGAGAGATATTAATGATTCTTTTTTTAATCGCCATTCTCTCTGCTGCCCCTGCTGGTGGGAGGGGGGAGGGTCTATAAAACCCGGAAATGGTGTGCCTCACTAAGTCTCTGCAAGATGGAGGAAGCCAGAGGGTCACGTGTCTCTTAGCTCAATGGTTGTTGGCGGGGTTTGGGTTTAAGTAAAAAGGCACTGCATGCAAATGGTTGTTTGGGGGGGTTGGGTTGAAGTAAAAGGGCACTGCATGCAAATGGTTGTTTGGGGGGTTTGGGTTGAAGTGAAAAGGCACTGCATGCAAATGGTTGTTTGGGTTGAAGTGAAAAGGCACTGCATGCAAATGGTTTTATGGGGGGGTTGGGTTGGACTGAAAAGGCATTGCATGCAAATGGTTGTTTGGGGGGTTTGGGTTGAAGTGAAAAGGCACTGCATGCAAATGGTTGTTTGGGTTGAAGTGCAAAGGCACTGCATGCAAATGGTTGTATGTCTAAACTTGACAACTTCCTGTTTGCACTATATTGATATTGCACTATATAAAACGCTACCACTTACGGCTGTGATTTTTGGCCATCTTACTCAGTCCCCCTCTGCTCATCAGGTGTAGAGGATTCTTCCCATCAATGAAAAACAAAAGTGTTATTAGTGTTTAAAAAATGTTGGGAATCTCTCGCCTGTCAATCACGCCATGAAGGCCACACCTTTTCCGGTGAGAGGGGGAGGGATTATAAAACCCGGATGTGTCGGTGTGGCTCAGTCTCTGCATGATGGGGGAGGGAGAGGTCACGACTCTGCCTGAGCTGTGAATCAACTGAACACACTGAATGTCTTCTGAACTGTGAGTGTGGTGTTTTGTGTGGTTTTATGGTGGTTTCACCCTGCTTGAAATGGTATGAAACTGCATTTGAATTTGGTGGCCTTGCACCCTGCATGAAATGGTATGAAACTGCATTTGAATGTGGTGGCGTTGCACCCTGCATGAAATGGTATGAAGCTGCATTTGAATTTGGGGGCCTTGCACCCTGCTTGAAATTGTATGAAACTGCACTTGAATTTGGTGGCCTTGCACCCTGCTTGAAGTGGAATGAAACTGCACTTGAATTTGGTGGCCTTGCACCCTGCTAGAAGTGGTATGAAACTGCACTTGAATTTGGTGGCCTTGCACCCTGCTTGAAGTGGTATGAAACTGCACTTGAATTTGGTGGCCTTGCACCCTGCTTGAAGTGAAGTCCAACTGCAGTGTCGAGGCGAACTGGGGCTCCGATGTTAAAGCCCCCAGCGGGTGATGGTAAGTCCTGTGGCCGTTTAAGCCACGCCAGGCGATGTTAGGCCCCGGCTCCATGTCCTTCAAACCCGCGATTCCAGCGGGAGAAGTCGCCGTTGCGGAGCTCGGAAAAGCGGTCTCCCACCAGGGACCTGCGAGCTCCCGATGTTCCCGTCCACCGGGTCTGCGGCTGGTGCCTCCGAACTCCAAAAGTCGGGTCGCAGCCTCACGCCACCACAGCTCTTCCCGCTCCGAAGTTGGCCTGCTCCGCGATGTCAGTTTCGCAGGCTCTGCAACTGGAGCCCTCAGGTTAGTCCCGGCCGGAGGTCGCCGCCGGCTTCACGATGTTAGACCCAACGACATCCGAGACCCGACAGGGAATAGTCGGGTCCACGCACAGGGAAGAGATTAACGGTTTCCCCCACAGCCCCCCCCCACCACCCCCCACATATACACAGCTAAAAAAATAAAATAAAAACTGACTCAAAGACATACATTTAACAAGACAAAAAATAAAAAAAGACAGACGACTGTAGTCGAGCCGCTGCCGTTAGGCGCCGCCACTCCCACTGGGATATATGTCTATAAAGTCTCCCCTCAACCTCCAACACACCAGAAAAAGCAAGCCAAGTTTTTCCAAACTATCATGATAGCTAATATCTTCCAATCTAGGAAGCCTTCTGGTAAACCTCCTCCGAACCCTTTCCAAAGCCTCCACATCCTTCCAGTAATGGGGCAACCACAACTGCATACAATAGTACAAATGCATCAGAACCAAAGTACTATAAAGCTGCAAAATAATTTCTGTACTCTTACACACAGTACCTGACTGATCATGGCAAGCATACATATCCTCTTATTACCACTTTATCTACTCTTTTTGCCACTTTCTGGGAGCTATGGACCTAAGATCCCTCTGCACATCAATGCTGTTAACAGCCCTGCCATTAACGGTATACTATCACTTTAAATTCAATCTTCCAAGGTGCAACAACTCACACATTCTCAGATTAAACTCCATCAGCCATTTCTCCACCCATTACTAGTAGCTGATCCTTTGTCTACTTTGTCAGCCTCCCTCACTGTTCATAACTCCAGCAATTTTGGTGTTGCCTGCAAAGTTACTAACCAACCCATTAGATTTATATCCAAATAATTTATATACCCCAAACACCAGAGGTACCAGCACACATTTCTGCAGATCTCCATTAGTCACAGGTCTCCAGTCAGAAGAAAAAAACACCCTTCCAACATAACCCTCCACCTTCTATGAGTATGTCAGTTCTGAATCCAAAAGACCAAATCACCATGTATTGCATACATCTTAACCTTTTGGATCAGTCTACCATAAGAGACCATATCAAATGCATTATTAAAATCTATATAGACTATTCATCACCTCCTCAAAAAACTCAATTAAGTTCATAAGACATGACCTGCCACGGATGAAGAAAATCTCTCTGAATAACCCTGGAGAGAAGGAATGGGTGACGTTTCCGGTCGAGACCCTTCTTCAGACTGATGTCAGGGGTCAGTCTGAAGATGGGTCTCGAACCAAAACATCACCCATTCCTTCTCTCCAGAGATGCTGCCTGTCCTGCTGAGATACTCCAGCATTTTGTGTCAACCTTCGATTTAAACAAGCATCTGCAGTTCTTTCCAACACACCTTCTCTCCAGAGATGCTGCTTGTCCCACTGTGTTACTCCAGCATTTTGTGTCTACCTTTGATTTAAACCAGCATCTGCAATTCTTTCCTACACATCTTTAATTAACCCAATCTCTTTCAAATATTAGTAAATCCTATACTGAAGAAATCTCTCCAATAGCTTCCTAACCGTTGACATGAGGTTTAGCAACCTTTAATTTCCTGGATTTTCTCTACTGTTAATAATCCCCAGAATGATCTTACTGCCCTCTATGTCTTTCTCCTTGGTGAATACAGAAGCAAAGTATTTGTTTAGTACCGCATCTACATCCTCTGTCTCCAAGCATATATTCCTTCGTTTATCTGTGGGCAGTCCTACCTTCTCACAAGTTACCCATTTGTTTTTAATGTGTGTATAAAAAGCCTTGAGATTTTTTTTAATCATGTTCGTCAATGACATTCCATGGCCCCTTCAGGCCTAATTGCTCGCTTGATTTCTTTCCTGCTTACTTTATATTCTTCAAAGGCCCTGTCTGATTTCATTTTTCTAAATCTTACATTCACTTCCTTTTTTTTAACCACACGTTCAACCTCTTTGCTCATCCAAGGTTGCTTTACCTTCCTCCTTACTGAAATATACCAGTCCTGAACTCTGATCAGCTGGCCTTGAGACAACTCCCATATGTCAGATATGAACTTACCCAATAACAACAGATCCCAATTTACTCTGCCTTGCTCCTGCCTAATAATGCTGTAAAGAAAGATGAATTGCATTGCCAAGAATTAGATAAATATCAGGGATGCCAAGAGACAATTCCCAAACAAGCTAGAGGCTCAATTCATTCAAGTGGATGCCAAGAGACTGTGACACGGCTTGAATCATGTGATACCATCATCAGTTACACACTGAAATTGGAGGTGATCTCAAGTTATGATGCAAGTTCTCTCGGAGAGTGTGGAGGTGGCGCAGAAGGGAAGCTCCCGGCGAGCATCAAGCCAGAGCCATGCAAGATCAGACCCGGCAGCCGGCGTGGTGCCGTGCAAGATTGAAACTGGCAACAGCCACGAATGGAAACTGCCAAAAATGGGAACAGACCCCGAGGCTGAAGAAACCACTGAGAACGAGGACGGACCTGGCGGCCAATGAAAACAAAGAGTTGGCGACCACCAAGAACAAACACCCAATGATCACATGCGGCGGCAGGCCTCGTTCACAGCTGCGAAGAAAGGCTCAGCGGGCCCCTGCCTGCAGGGGAAGGTCGGAAGCCATGAAGACCAGGGAGTCAGGGAGGGAGCTGCTGGCAGAGACAAACGCGAGGAGTGGGCCGGTAGAAGAGAGGCTGGGGTATTGCCTCCAGCCCCTTCAAGGTCAGCTGCGGGAGGTGACCCCTCCCCGGAGGTAGTCGGCAAAGAAGAGGGATGTCGGGCCGTGAGCCTGCAACAGCCTAGGGATTACTTGGGATTACCTGGATCGGGGGCTCTCCGGTACTTCCAACACTTGGACTTTGGACTTTTGACTGTTTTTTTTCTTTGTAAACGGCGTCAAAATATAGCGACTGTGCATTTGTGGTTTTGCAAAATAATGCCATATGTGACAATAAAGAACCATTAAACCATATATCTCTATCAGATGAGCTCAATGACTTTTACATCCACTCGGGACAGTCAAACCAAGTCTACTGAAGCATATCACCACATCTCCTTCAGGCTCTATCTCATACACTGCGCAGAAAGAAGTCTGATCTGCATTCTTAAAGGTAGTCTCTGGAGTTCCCAGTTGTGTTTTGATATAATGTGCCCATCATCTGGCCACAGTCTTCACTGACATCTTTAACCTTTCACTACAACAATCCCTTTTTGCTTCAAGGATCCTACATCATTCCAGTCCCCAAGAAAGATCAAGTGCTCAATCTCAATGACTGCCATCCAGTTGACTTAACTGACCATAATGAAGTGCTTTGAAAGATTGTAATGGTCTGCTTCTGCACTAGTCCTCAGGATAATTTAGAGCCATTGAAATTTGTGTACAGGAAAATTAGATGGAAAAAGAACGCCTATATCAGCATGCTATACATTGACCACAGCTCAGCCTTCAACACTATAATTCCAACTAAACTCATCCCTTGTCTTCTGGACCTTATCCTTGGGGCCTCCATCCACTAGCTGTTGGATTTGCTGACCAGCAGACCTCAGTTAGTCATAATTGGTGATAGCTTTTCCTATATCCTGACCTTCAGCACTGCTACTTCTTAGGGTTGTGTGCGCTGTCCCCTACTTATGTTGATCACTGCATGGCCAAATACAATGCCAAATCAACTAGTTCACCTAGTTCACCTAGCTCACATAGAATGCCACTGTTGTTGGCTAGATCAACAACTATGATGAGACAAAGTACAGGAAATAGATCAAGAACTTACCTTATGGTATCAGGAAAACAGTTTAGCCCTTACTATAAGCAAGACAAAAGAGTTTGTTGTTGACCTAAGAAAGGTTATTGACCCTGTCTTTATCAATGGAGCTGCTTTGGGGATGGTCAACAGCTTCAAATTCCCATGCATCCGTACCATCACCATCCTAATCTGGTTTCTGCATACTGATGTGGTGATCAAGAATATGCACATCAATATATTTACTTCCAAAGCCACCTGAGAAAATTTGGCATGTCCTCAAGAATGCTCTCAAACATTTACATAAATACCACAGAAAATGTTCGGACAGGATTCATCTCAGCCTGATATGGGAACTGCTCTGCTCTGGGCCAACTGAATCTGCAGAGAGTGGTGAGCAGCCCAGTCCACCGCAGGCTTGTGGTTTCTTTCCACCAGTAAGGCTAGAAGCTTCATCAAGGATTTCTCCACACTAGCCATTCCTTTTTCACTTTTCTAGCCACTGGGTGAAGATACAGGAGCTCAAAAGCCCCGATGTCTCGATTTAAGAACAGTTTCTCCTACACTGCTCAAAGACTCCTGAACCAAACACTCTTTCACACACCCTTCTCAGTAGTGCTGCCATGTACACTTACTCTTAAATCTACCTCATTTGGTTATTCTTTTATTGTACTTTTATTGTACTAGTTTTCAAGAGAGAGTTAGATTTAGCTCTGAGGGCTAAAGGAATCAAGGGATATGGGGAAAAAGCAGGAATGGGGTACTGATTTTGGTTGATCAGCCATGATCATATTGAATTGTGGTGCTAACTGGAATGGCCGAATGGCCTACTCCTGCACCTATTTTCTATGGTTCTATGTTTCTTCTATGCACTTCTGTGTTTCTGTGTTCGGTGTTTTATTTTGCATTACAATCTTGCACCATTCTGCTGTTTGACATGTATTGTATTTTATTGTTGTAATTATCTTTTTTTCTCGCTCGTGTGTCAGACGACGTTCTGCCATCGCTTTGCCACAGTCAGTGCCACATCTGTGCCTCTGCGGAGATCGTCCACAATTCATGCCTCTCCTTATCATTACTGTATGCATACTGTTTCATGTCCATGTAAACATTGGTGCATATGATAATTAAATAAACTAATTTAATGCAAATTTATCCGGACCTTGAGCATTAGAGTGGACATGTATTTGATTGGTATCAGGAATACCACACTTCAGTTATGGCTTGAGAATGAATAAATTGGAGTTGTTCTTTACAGAGTAGAAAAAAATTAAAGGAGATTTGAAATACAGAATGGGACAAATATTTCTGCTGATAGCTGGAAGATATGAATTTCAGTTAATTGGTTAAAGAATGATGCAGCAATATATTTTTAAGCTATGAGTTATTATAAAGCGGAAGACATAGAAACATAGAAAATAGGTGCAGGAGTAGGCCATTCGGCCCTTCGAGCCTGCACCGCCATTCAATATGATCATGGCTGATCATCCAACTCAGTATCCTGTACCTGCCTTCTCTCCATACCCCCTGATCCCTTTAGCCACAAGGGCCACATCTAACTCCCTCTTAAATATAGCCAATGAACTGGCCTCAACTACCTTCTGTGGCAGAGAATTCCAGAGATTCATCACTCTCTGTGTGAAAAATGTTTTCCTCATCTCGGTCCTAAAAGATTTCCCCCTTATCCTTAAACTGTGACCTCTTGTTCTTGAGGAGGGGTAAGACATAGCCCAAAAGGATGCTGGAAGCATACCCAATTAAAAAAAATGATTTGGACGTATAATTGAATGAGAAACATTCAGCGCTTTTGTGAAAAATCCAAAAAGTGAGATTATGTTTTTTTTTTAAAGAGTCAGCATAGTCATGGAGGACCAAATGGCCTCAACGATTCCATAAACGTGAGCACAAATAAAGTAGATGAAATGGAGCATCCAATCTTATTAAAAAGTACTGCATTTTCCCTCATCGCATCAAGATCAAGTGTCATTGAAGATGAAAGCTTGGAACATTAATGATGTAATAACTAATTTCCTCTCGATCCAAGTCACTGCAGTGTTGGCAGGGTAAAAGGAAAATTACATGCGAAATTCACAAGGTAGAAAATGCTGCCAAATTTCAAGAGAAAATATTACACTTTCAGGTCTGCCGGAAATAATGATGGTGGATTAAGAGTTTAATACAGTTCACGCTTTACTGCTCCACATGACAACGCTATCTCTGTTCCAACATGACTGATGGTTGGTCTGCAATTTTTCCTTTGATCTTACGCTACCAGATGTCTGGCAGGCGAAGATCAAAGGAACAATTGAGATCAAACCACTGACTGTATTGTAATGCGGATAATACTACAACAGCCATAACTTTATTTTGAAATGGGAAGAGCAGGCTTTATTTTTTTGTTAAAGCGGCTGTTTTTTAGTTTGTTAGTTTTGTGAACCAAATAGGTAAAACACGGAACTTACTGTGAAGGGGAGAGGAGCAGACAAAAAAAATTCAAGTGAAGAGTTAGATTAGATTGCAGAATTTAAGGAGTGATGTTAGAGGAGATGTTTATATTTTATTCTACATTAAACAAAATTGGGTACATTTAAGGTGCTTCTTTACATTTGTCGATAACAATGATTGAGTGTGTGGAAATATCACCTTTGGAATATTATTATGATTTATTTTCTTTGTTTGCTAACTTCATATTTTGACTCGAACAGATTGGATTAGTTTAATATCTCTTCCGACATCATGACAAAAACATATCAAATGAGCAGTGCCTTTTCTTAACAAATTAATATAGATATAAGAAATTGCAGATGCTGGCTTACCAAAAACTGGCAAGTTATGACAAAGCCTGGCAAGTTATAGGTTAATGCAGCTAAAGGAGGGTTCATTTTAGGTAGATTGTTGGACAAAGGCCAGAGATGAAAAGATGAAAGGTGTGGGATAAAGAGAGGTGCAAATTCACCTCTATCCACCTATTGCTCACTAAGCTTTGGCCTGACCCTTCTCTCTTCCAGCATTTATTTTTCCAACCAAACACAATAGATCGACACAATTGGCCCCACACAAAACATATCCATATCCATGTATTGCCTGACCCGTGTTCCTCCAGCACTTTGTGTCTTTTTCCCAACAAATTAATTGTTTTTTTTTTAAAGATGGTGTTAATCAATGGGGAACAGAAAAGTACAGCAACACAGGTGCTTTATTGTAAGTTTTCTCATTAGATTAACTTGGCAGACAGTTCCCACAGTGAAGATGTGGATCACAGACACTGCATCTAGAAAAAATAGGGCTTGTCTTGACTGACAAACCAGATCAATTTTCAAAAATATGGTATCCTTTTATTGAATTTCTTCAAAAACATAATGGTTGAACACAAACTCAAAATCGATGCTAGGGTCAGGTGAGCGGGCATATGGAAGGGTAGTGGGATATATCTCTGCTTCTTTTACACCTTGTTCCAGGGTTTTTTTGTTTTTTTTAAATTGTTTTTTTGAAATTTTTTATTTTCTTTTTCTTTTCTTCTTTCTTTCCCTTCTTACCTTTTTCTTTTTTTCCGATCTAGTTATTAGTTCATAAAATGTTAAAATTGAAGCATTACGGAAATTGTATAACTGTTATGTTGACTATTTTCTTCTTGTACAATAGCTTCTAACAAAAAATAAAATTATATTAAAAAAAAGATTAACTTGGCAGTGATTAATTTGCTTTTTGGGATCATACTGTACATTTATCCTCGAACCTGCTGAACTTTCTTCACTTTTCAACTGCTAGGATTGATTTTCCCAATCATACAATCTACGTCATTGTGGCCCTTACTCTGTTGTTTTTAAGCTGTACTTTCTCTGCAGCTGACACGCTGTATTCTGCTCTCTGATAGTTTTCTCTTTTGCACTACCTGATAATAATAATAATAATGGATGGTCATTTATATAGCGCCTTTCTAATACTCAAGGTGCTTTACATTGCATTATTCATTCACTCCTCAGTCACACTCGGTGGTGGTAAGCTACTTCTGTAGCCACAGCTGCCCTGGGGCAGACTGACGGAAGCGTGGCTGCCAATCTGCGCCTACGGCCCCTCCGACCACCACCAATCACTCACACACATTCACACACATTCACACACAGGCAAAGGTGGGTGAAGTGTCTTGCCCAAGGACACAACGACAGTATGCACTCCAAGCGGGATTCGAACCGGCTACCTTCCGGTTGCCAGCTGAACACTTAGCCCATTGTGCCATCTGTCGTCCCAATGTGATGTGCTCCTATATAATATAATCTACCTGGATAACATCCAAAACAAAGTTTTTCACTCTGACATCAATAAACCAATTACAATACTACCACCCACCCTCTTAGGTGACTCCAACCCCACTTCCTGAGGGATGTAATGGTCATATTATTTGGCAAGTAATCTGAGCACCTTGGCTAATAATGTGCTATTTTGAGTTCAACCCCCATCACATTAGTTGAAGAAATTCAGTAATTTAAACTTATGTTCTTATCAGTCACTGCATTCATTCAAATGATGGAGATAGGCAAAATACTAAGGGAATCAAGGGCTATGGGGATAGTGCAGGAGATGATGTTGAGGTAGAGGATTAGCCACGATCTCGACAAATGATACAACAGGCATTGTCACCCAAATAGCTTACAAATAGCTTACTTCTACTCTTCTTCTTATGTCCTTGTGGTCCTCATAGCCCCTGATTTAAATGTGATCCATGTATTCACGAAGATAAGAAAGTAATTTAAAATTATCGAATTGTTTCGAAGTTGCTGGCATTCATAGGAACTTCCAAAAATTTAAATCAACGTTAATATTTCTTAAAATATTAATCTTTCTCTTGCACACTCATTACGTGATTTTATTCCTCAGTGTTTTTGCTTAACATCCCTAAATTACAAGTTCAATGATTTAAATAAAATATTTCTTCTACTCTAACCCACTTATCAGCCAGAATTTAACACACCATTTATGATGTGGCTAAAAGCTTGATCCAAAGCTAGTTTTTAAACAGTTTTCAAGGAAGTGAGAAAGAAAAAATAAAACTGAGTAACTGAAAGGCAAATCTTGTTTCCATGCCCTGGATAGCTGAAAGCACAGCTGACAGTGTTAAAAGACGCACAAAATGCTAGAATGAGAATTTTTCAGAGGATTTGTGCGTGGAAGGTCATGTTTGACTAATCTTCTTGAATTTTTTGAAGAGGTTACTAGGGAAATTGATGAGGGTAAAGCGGTGGATGTTGTCTATATGGACTTCAGTAAGGCCTTTGACAAGGTTCCACATGGAAGGTTGGTTAAGAAGGTTCAATTGTTGGGTATTAATGGTGGAGTAGCAAGATGGATTCAACAGTGGCTGAATGGGAGATGCCAGAGAGTAATGGTGGATGGCTGTTTGTCAGGTTGGAGGCCGGTGACTAGTGGGGTGCCTCAGGGATCTGTGTTCAAAAGGGAACTGCAGATGCTGGAATATCGAAGGTACACAAAATTGCTGGAGGAACTCAGCGGGTGCAGCAGCATCTATGGAGCGAAGGAAATAGGCGACGTTTCGGGCCGAAACCCTTCTTCAGACTGATGGGGGGGGGGGAAAGAAAGAAGGAAAAAGGGAGGAGGAGGAGCCCGAGGGCGGGCGGATGGGAGGGTGGGAGGAGACAGCTAGAGGGTGAAGGAAGGGGAGGGGACAGCACAGGCTAGCCAAATTGGGGGAATTCAATGTTGATGCCATAAGGGCGCAAGGACCCCAGACGGAATATGAGGTGCTGTTCCTCCAATTTCCGCTGTTTTTGGAGGAACAGCACCTCATATTCCGTCTGGGGTCCTTGCGCCCTTATGACATCAACATTGAATTCCCCCAATTTGGCTAGCCTGTGCTGTCCCCTCCCCTTCCTTCACCCTCTAGCTGTCTCCTCCCACACTCCCATCCGCCCGCCCTCGGGCTCCTCCTCCTCCCTTTTCCCTTCTTTCTTTCCCCACCCCCCATCAGTCTGAAGAAGGGTTTCGGCCCAAAACGTCGCCTATTTCCTTCGCTCCATAGATGCTGCTGCACCCGCTGAGTTCCTCCAGCAATTTTGTGTACCTCAGGGATCTGTGTTGGGTCCACTGTTGTTTGTCATATACATCAATGATCTGGATGGTGTGATAAATTGGATTAGTAAGTATGCAGATGATACTAAAATAGGTGGTGTTGTGGATAATGAAGTAGATTTTCAAAGTCTACAGAGAGATTTAGGCCATTTGGAAGAGTGGGCTGAAAGATGGCAGATGGAGTTTAATGCTGATAAGTGTGAGGTGCTACATCTTGGCAGGTCACATCAAAATAGGACGTACATGGTAAATGGTAGCGAATTAAGGAATGCAGTTGAACAGAGATATCTAGGAATAACTGTGCATAGTTCCTTGAAGGTGGAATCTCATGTAGATAGGGTGGTAAAGAAAGCTTTTGGTGTGCTGGCCTTTATAAATCAGAGCATTGAGTATAGAAGTTGGGATGTAATGTTAAAATTGTACAAGGTGTTGGTGAGGCCAATTCTGGAGTATGGTGTACAATTTTGGTCGCCAAATTATAGGAAAGATGTCAACAAAATAGAGAGAGTATAGAGGAGATTTACTAGAATGTTGCCTGGGTTTCAGCAACTAAGTTACAGAGAATGGTTGAACAATTCAATTCAAATTCAAATTCAATTCAAAGCACTTTATTCGTCCCCGAGGGGCAATTTAAAAAGGCGCATTACAGTAGCTTTAAAAAAAAAAGAGGGGCACAATCAACAAACATAAGCAGCACGCATACTGCACAATCAACCAACACACGCATTTAACAGACACACTGCACAATCACACAACACACCGCACATCAACATTCAACACATAGTAATAGTTTTAAAGTGCTTCCTTAGTGCTTCAATTAAAAAGTGCATATAAAAGGTTATTTCATTTCATATGTTCACGAGTCAGTGATCAGCATTAAGAAGCTGGACAGCCCTGGGGATGAAGGTTGCCTTCCTCCTCTGTGTCCGGTAACCCGGACAGCGGAGTCTGCGTCCTGAGGGGAGCCACTCAAACTCAGGAAACAGGATGTGAGAGGGGTCCTGAAGAATCCTGCGTGTTAACTTTACAGACTGTTGGTCGCATAGGGCAGTGAGAGTTCGGAGGCGCTGCTCAATGATTTTTGAGCAGACCTTGACCACATTCAACAGGCGGTTTCTGTTTTGCAGGGTGATGGAGTGAAACCAGCTAGTGAAAGAGAAGGTTATTACATTTTCAATGAATGCGTAGTAGAATGTGGTGAGAATGTCTTTGTTAATCCCAAATGACTTCAGCTTCCTGAGTAGGTACTGTCTCTGATGGCACTTTTTAAGGATTTCCTCTGTGTTAGAGGAAAACCTTAGCAGGTTGTCGAAGGCTGTTCCCAGGTATTTGTATACCTCCACTATCTCCACTGGCTCTTGCTGGATGATAGTGGTGGCTGCCTCAGCCATCTGTCTCTGTTGGGGGGAAAAGGTCACAATCATGTCCTTGGTTTTGCTTATATTTAGCTCAAGACAAGACTTTTCACACCATACTATAAAGTCCTGCAGGGCTGAGCTGTGATGTTGTGTATGGCTGGGAAGCAGAGACAGGAGGACTGTGTCATCAGCAAATTTTACAAAGTGGCAGTTTGGCTGGGTGGATATGCAGTCATCAGTGTAGAGAATGAAGAGAAGTGGGGAGAGGACACAGCCTTGTGGAGAGCCAGTGAAGGTGAAGAGGGTGTCGGACAAGGTGTGGTTCACCAACACCCTCTGTGATCTGTTGGTGAGGAAGTCTATAATCCACAGAGTGAGTTGGTGGTTGAGGTGGAAGCGGGTGATGAGCTTCTCAGCCAAAATATGTGGCTGCATGGTGTTGAATGCTGATGAGAAGTCTGCAAACAAAAGTCTGGCTATGGTCTTGGGGATTTCAAGATGCTTATGGATGGTGTTTAAGATGAATATTTTTGCGTCATCGACACCCCTACCAGCCTGGTAAGCAAACTGCAATGGATCCATCATCGAGCCAGTTGCCTTGGTGATGTGCTCCTTGATGATCCTCTCCATGGCCTTCATGACCAGGGAGGTGAGAGCCACCGGTCTAAGGTCATTCAGGACCTTGGTGGTGCCCTTCTTTGGGATGGGAATCACTGTTGAGTTTTTCCACATCGCGGGGACTGTGCTGCTGGTCAAAGAGCCCTGGAACAGATGCTGGAACACACCTCCCAGCTGCTCAGCACAGTGCCATAGGGTCCGCCCACAGATGTTGTCTGGCCCTGGAGCTGTGTTCTTTTTAGTCCTTTTGAGGGCTCTCACCACCTCTGATGTGTTGATGTTGAGGCCGGAGTCATCAGGTCTGAGTGTGGAGACGATTGATTCTAGCTGGGTGCTGTTGTCCTTTTCAAATCTGGTGTAGAAGGAGTTGAGATCATTCGGGAGTGAAGTGAAGCTGCTTCCTGCTACCTGAATGGGCTTGCGGCTGGTAGAGACAGAGTTCACTGCTGCCATGTTCTTGAGGCCCTGCCAAGCCGCACGGAGGTTCCCTTTTCTGCTCCACTTTGTTCTTGTATTTCAGCTTGGCAATTTTTATGTCCCGCTTGACCTCTCTGTTTACCTCCATCTTCTCAGCTTCAGAACCGGTAAAAAATGTTCTCTTTTTCTTATTCAATATGTTTTTTAGATCTTTAGTCGCCCAGGGTTAATTGTTAGGGAAGATTGTGACCTTCTTGGAGGGGATAATATTGTCTACACAGAAAGTGATGTATGCTGAGACTGTATCCGCTTGCTCACTGAATAGCCTGCTCTCTCGTTGGTTCCTCTACATGTTGGTTTAGACAACTATCCCGCATACATTCCCGCATTTCTAATTTCCTGTTTGATGCCATCCCCAACTCCACTACTACTGTTAGGTGGCCTGTACACAACTCCCACTAGCGTTTTCTGCCCCTTCGTTTTTCGCAGCTCTACCCATATCGATTCCACATCCTCCAAGCTAATGTCCTTCTTTTCTATTGCATTAATCTCCTCTCTAACCAGCAACGCTATCCCACCTCCTTTTCCTTTCTGTCTATCCCTCCTGAATATTGAATATCCCTGGATGTTCAGCTCCCTGCCTTGGTCACCCTGGAGCCATGTGTCCGTGATCCCAACTATATCATAGTCATTAATAACTATCTGCACATTCAACTCATCCACCTTATTACGAATGCTCCTTGCATTGAGGCACAAAGCCTTCAGGCTTGTTTTTACAACACTCTTACCCCTTATACAATTATGTTGAAAAGTGGCCCTTTTTGATTTTTGCCCTGGATTTGTCTGCCTGCACTTTTACTTTTCACCTTGCTACCTATTGCTTCTACCCTCATTTTACACCCCTCTGTCTCTCCGCTCACACATTTAAGAAACCCTTTCCCTTTAACTCCATCCTCGACTATCCCATTTGACACCCCACCCCCCTTATTCAGTTTTAAACCACCCGTGTAGCAGTGGCAAACCAGCCTGCCAGAATGCTGGTCCCCCACCTGTTAAGATGCAATCCGTCCCTTTTGTACAGTTCCCCCTTACTCCAAAACAGATCCCAGTGATCTAAGAATCTAAATCCCTGCCCCGTGCACCGGTTCCACAGCCACACATTCAGGTCCCATATCTCCCTGTTCCTGCTCTCGCTAGCACGAGGAACTGGAAGCAAACCGGTGATAACTACCCTGGAGGTCCTGCTTTTCAGCATTTTCCCGAGCTCTGTAAAGTCACGCTGCAGAATATTCATCCCCTTCTTTCCGACATCGTTTGTGCCGACATGGACTACCACTTCCGGCTGTTCACCTTCGCCCTTGAGGATTTTATGCACTCTGTCCATGACATCCTGGATCCTGGCACCAGGAAGGCAGCACACCATCCTCGAATCCCGTCTGTTGTCGCAGAAACCCCTGTCCGTACCTCTCACAATGGAGTCTCCCACTACAATGGCGTTGCCTGACGTTGGCCTCTTTGGTTTTGGCTCAACAGCCCTATTTGCTTCGCAAGCCAGTGTAATAACGTCTTCTGTCCCGACAGCTTCTAAGTGGGTGAACCTGTTCACAAGAGGTACAACACCCGGGGACGTTTGCATTCCATGCTTCCCTCCCTTTCTCACCGTCACCCACTTTCTCTCTTCCAGTACCTTAGGTGTAACAATCTTACTGTAGGTAGGACTTGTCGAGGAACGACTCAGTTTCACGTACGAACCTGAGGTCATCCACTTGCTTCTCCAGTTCCCCAACACGGTCCTTCAGGAGCTGTACCTGGATGCACTTCTCACATTTGTAGCAGTCAGAGGCACCAGCAGTGTCCTTGACCTCCCACATACTGCAAGCATCACACTGAATCAGCTTGCTTTTGTCTCTCCCTCTCCAGCGTTTTGCGTAGTCTCCTCGCCGAAGACTCTTGAGCAAAAGACTCACACTCTTCTCACAGGGCACTTCCCTCACAAGGCCGCTCCCTAAGAGCCGTCTTGCTTACATTGACTGATAAATTGCCTAATATATCAATTTACAAATCAAATTCCTCAGTTTTCAACTGTTTTCCCCCTTTGACTCACTTCTAACTCCCCTCCCACTTGAGCTAGAGCCAATCAGTGTTTTCTCTTGCTTATCTTTCTTGCTGTTGCTTCCAAATCAACAGGAGCTCTGAGTAAAGTCTGCCTGTGTTTGCCTCTCCTTTTCAACTGATTTCCCCCTCTGAAGCACTTCTAACTCTCCTCCCACTTGGGCTAGAGCCAATCAGTGTTTTCTCTTGCTTATCTTGCTTCCAAATCAACAGGAGCTCTGAGGGTTATGGTCTGAGTGCAGGTAGATGGGACTAGGGGAGAATAAGTGTTTGTCACGGACTAGAAGGGCCAAGATGGCCTGTTTCTGTGCTGCAATTGTTATATGGTTATATGGACTTTAGGGCTGAATGTAGTTGAAGATAAAGGGAGGGTCTGGCCATATGAAATCTAAACATAAAGAAGAGATTTTTATATTTGAGCCATTGCTGAACTGGGAGAACATCTAGGTCAATAATGACTGAATGTGGGTGGGGGGAAATGAAGGACAATTAATTTAATTTGGTGCTAGTTTAGCTGACTCTTCAAAAGGGGTACTGATAAATAAAACAAGAACACTTGCATTTGTAGAATACATTTCACACCCTTGTTAGATCAAAAGGTATTTTTAATTGCTTCTGAAATAATATTGCATTAATTGAAGGCCAATCTGGAGGGTGTAGGAACGAACTACAGATGCTGGTTTACACCGAAGATAGACACAAAATGCTAGAGTAACTCAGCGGGATAGACAGCGTCACTGGAGAGAAGGAATGGGTGACGTTTTGGGTTGAGCCTTCTTCAGACAGAGTCTGAAGGGAACTGCCAGTCTAGAGGAAACTGACATATTCAAAACTAGCACATCTTATAGCATTAATAATAAAATGTAAATAATGCTGCCTTTTGCTTATGTATTTACCAAAAGCTTTAAAAAAAAATTTGAGTATTTGAAATGGATGGGAGTTTGTTTCATTCATCCCGACTGAACAGCAACCTATACATATTGACAGCTAAACCACATAAAAACTTGTGCGGCAGAATCTGCACTGCCTCACTTCTGCTGAGGGTAAAGGGGCTGTCGCACTTGGGCGACCTAATTGGCGAGTTTAGAAGAGTTTGAATAAATGACATGTTGAAGACCTCCTTCGACTATGTAGAAGACCTCCTTCCACCTCCAGTTTAAATTCCATTTGGAATATTTTGGAGGACCAAGAAACCAAGAAACACCTCCTTCGACTATGTTGAAGACCAGCTTCGACTAGCTACGACTAGCTACGACTAACTTCGGAAAAATTGGACACCGAATAGTGGAGAGTGAAGCCGATCTCCTTCGATCTCCTTCGACCTCCCTTCGACTATCATGAAGACTATCTACGACTACCTTCGACTACATTCGATTATCTACGACTAACATGCCGACCTACTACGACCTACTACGACTAACTTTACGAGTAAAAAAAGTATAGATTTTTTCCTTATTTTACTCGCGGGCATTTTTTAATATGTTGAAAAAAACGTCGCAACCTAGCTGAGGCCTCGAGTACGCGGAGACCACTCTCGACCATGAAGGGGAGTTACGAAGACCTCCTACGACCTTGTGTTAACCATGCTGCGAGTATGACAATAGACAATAGACAATAGACAATAGATGGAGGAGTAGGCCATTTGGCCCTTCGAGCCCATTCAATGTGACCATGGCTGATCATCCCCAATCAGTACCCCGTTCCTGCCTTCTCCCCATATCCCCTGACTCCGCTATTTTTAAGAACCCTATCTAGCTCTCTCTTGAAAGCATCCAGAGAACCTGCCTCCACCGCCCTCTGAGGCAGAGAATTCCATAGTCTCACCACTCTCTGTGAGAAAAAGTGTTTCCTCGTCTCCGTTCTAAATGGCTTACTCCTTCTTCTTAAACTGTGGTCCCTGGTTCTGGACTCCCCCAACATCGGGAACATGTTTCCTGGCTCTAGCGTGTCAAAGCCCTTAACAATCTTATATGTTTCAATGAGATGCCCTCTCATCCTTCTAAACTCCAGAGTGTACAAGCCCAGTTGCTCCATTCTCTCAGCATATGACAGTCCCGCCATCCCAGGAATTAACCTTGTAAACCTACACTGTACTCCCTCAATAGCAAGAATGTCCTTCCTCAAATTAGGGGACCAAAACTGCACACAATACTCCAGGTGTGGTCTCACCAGGGCTCTGTACAACTGCAGAAGGACCTCTTTGCGCCTATATTCGATTCCTCTTGTTATAAAGGCCAACATGCCATTCGCTTTCTTCACTGCCTGCTGTACCTGCATGCTTACTTTCATAGACTGATGTACAAGGACCCCCAGATCCCGTTGTACTTCCCCTTTTCCCAACTTGACGCCATTTAAATAGTAATCTGCCTTCTTGGTTTTGCTACCAAAATGGATAACCTCACATTTATCCGCATTAAACTTCATCTGCCATGCATCTGCCCACTCCACCAACCTGTCCAAGTCACCCTGCATTCTCATAGCATCCTCCTCACAGTTCACACTGCCATCCAGCTTTGTGTCATCTGCACATTTGCTAATGTTACTTTGAATCCCTTCATCCAAATCATTGATGTATATTGTAAATAGCTGCGTTCCCAGCACCGAGCCTTGCGGTACCCCACTAGTCACTGCCTGCCATCCTAAAAGGGACCCGTTAATCCCTACTCTTTGTTCCCTGTCTGCCAACCACGTTGAGGGCAAACTCACCAGAACTTGCGGATTAGGTCGCCCAAGTGGGACAGATCCTTAAGATTGATAAAAAATAATTTAATTCTGCCTCAGGGCTCACTATCAGAATGTGAGAATATATAATACAAACACTGGATGGTAAAAACACACATATGCCTCAATTAATTGACAAACAGCTCACGACAAATAAAGAATAAATTAAAGATACTGGTGGAAATATAAATCAAACATTTGGAGACACCGAATGCAAAAATTAGAAAATGATTGCTAACAATTTGCTGGAAACCTCTTCTATTAAAACATATACTTTCAAGAAAATGTTTGTCTTCATATTTTGTACAGATTTAATTTTGGAAGACGACGAACATTTTCCCATATTATGGAGTAGGACATTCTGCAAACTAAATAATTGATTCCTGCAGGTATATATAATTTGTTTCTTTTCTGGATTACTTCAACAATAAAAAAGACAGGTAAGAGTAATCAGAAACTACACTCACGATGAGGTAATAAAGATAAAATCAGATTTAGCAGATCTTCTAATAATAAAATTTAAATTAATTTCTATTTTTGGTTGCTTGTCTGACAGAATACATGTTGAAAATGCTAGATGTTTCTAATCTCCCATTTAAATTATATGTGGGGGATATTTTAGTAACAATTCCAATAGAATGTTATCCAAACTCTGCATAAAGGAAAAGATGCAGACTGTGATAGCAGCAGCAGACACAGATTTATTGGACAAATGGTGACATTTGACACTGCAGTGCTTTCTCTTATGAATCAAAGTTCACTTTGTTACAATAATCTTAAGAAATGGGGTACATTGATCAATAGATGCTGTATTGCATCCTGACTATGTGCAATATGGATAACCCAGAGTCAACATTGATGATGCTAGGCTACAAAAATATTAATGATGTTACAGAACTTGTAATAAATAATAAACCTACAGCCAGCAATTGACTATGTTGAGTTACTGAATGGAACTGTAATCTTATAAGAAAAGTTATGCTCAAGCGAAGGCAGATGATATTGTGTGAGTGATACCTTAGCCACCATACATATGTTATGCTGCTAGTAACCTATTCCCAGTCAGTTAGCTATTTCTGCTTGTAAAAATCTAAATCATGTTTATCCTGGGAGTAGTTCATTTTATTTCAAAACATAACTTTTGCCTTTTCCATTCATATTGTCGAAAACTCAGTACGTGAGTGCAATTCCCCAGGCACTGGATTCAGTCGGCACCTCAGTCATTTCACTACTGTGCAGACCGTAACATTTTGAATCAATGTGGCATTCGCTGGAGATGTGACACAGATGCAATTCCAAGCAATGTTCCTTCAAATCACACAAGACTCTCTCTGTATGGCCATCTTCGTGCGTGATAAAAATAGAATGTTGTGAAGACAATATTTTATATGGGCTGTCCATTAGTGAAGAAGCCAAAGGAAATATATATTATAGAGGTCAATCTGTAGCAACTCGCACTTTTCATCTTATTTTCGCATTTTGATGGTGCATATTTTGTCCTTTCAAGGTAGAAAGAGGACTTGTCTTTACAAAACCTTCCGCGACCTTGGACAACCAAAGTGCTTCACAGTTGATGATGCTCTCTTGACTTTATTCAAGGTAGCCCAAACAAATATATGTTTCATGGCCTCATGATCTGCTTCAGTAATGTGGACTGGAAGACAGATATCTCCCGAGATTAAAAAAAACATTCTGGAGGAACTCAGCAGGTCAGGCACCAATTATGAAGGAAAAGGGAAATCCATTTTACTGCTTCGATCTCTTATGCCTTCATCACCCAGGGTAACTATCTTGCTCCATTTTGAAAGAGTTCCATGGACTCTTACATTCACCCAAGGAAGCGCCTGGAGCCTAAGTTTAATATATTAGCCAACAGTTCACAATCCACTCAAGAGTCATGAGTGTTTTATTATCATAGAACAATAAAATTCTTACTTGCAGCAGCACAACAGAATATGGCAGCATAGTACACTGTGTAAAAAAAAGAGAGAAAAAGAGTTCAGTGTGTGTATACAAACACATACACACATGCATACGTACACATAAAAAACAAACAATAGTGCAATAAATACTTAATTTGGCACTGAAATTTTAACTTACATTTTAAGCTTGGAACTTCAATTCCTACCTTTCTAGCCTCCAGATAACAATGATACCAACTAAACCACAGCTGACATCAGGATTGCTTGTCATTATAAGTAAAGAATGGCTAAATATTGAATTTAGAAAGAATAATAGGTTTTTCAGATCCCGCTTTGTAAGTTTTGTTGAGAGAATTGTCCGAAATCAGAGCCAAGCAGGAATCTCTCCTTGAAGTTTAATGTTAAGTGTGTTGTGTTACAACTTACATAAAATGTTGTTACTAGGGAGTATTCTGAGGGATAGGATATACATGCATGTAGATGGACAAAGGGTGGTTAGGGATAGACAACAATGGTTTTGTACATGGGAGGTCCTGTCTCAGGAATCTGATTGAGTTTTTACCAAAAAAGTTGATGAAGGCAGAGCTGTAGACATTGTATATGGATTTAAGAAAAATATTCAACAGGTTTTCACCATGGAAGGCTGTCCTGGAAGGTTAAATTCCATGGAATCCAAGGAGAGGTAGCTGAATGGATAGAAATTTGGCATCATGGAAGGAAGCAGAGAGTGATGGAAGGTTGCTTTTCGGACTGGAGGACTGTGACTAGTGGTGCGCCTCAGGGTTCGATGCTAGTCCATTACTGTTTATCATCTATATCAATGATTTGGATGAGAATGTACATGGTTAGAAAGTTTGTTGATGATACAGAAGTGAGTGGCATTGTAGATAGTCAAGATAGTTGACAAAAATTGCAGCAGAATCTTGATTGGTTGGGAAAGTGGGCTGAGGAATAGTTCATGGAATTTAATACAGAGGAATGTGAGGTGTTATATATTTGGAAAACAAACATGGGCAGGATGTACACAGTGAATGGCTGGGCTCCAGGGAATGTTGCAGAGCAGAGGATGAGCTATAGGGAGTGATTGAGCAGCCTAGAACTATTCCTTGGAGCGCAGGAGGATGAGGGGTGATCTTGTAGATGTGCACAAAATCATGAGAGGAATAGATCGGGTAATCTCACAGAGTTTCTTGCCCAGAGTAGGGGGATCAAGAACCAAAAGACACAGGTTTAAGGTGAGGGCAGAAAGATTTAGTAGGAACCTGAGGGGTAACTTGTTCACACAAAGAGTGGTTGGTGTATGGAACCAGCTGCCAGAGGAGGTAGTTGAGGCAGGTACTATCGCAACATTTAAGAAACATGTAGACAGGTACAGGTATAGAACAGGTTTAGAGGGATATGTGCCAAATGCAGGCAGGTGGGACTAGTTTAAATGGGACATGTTGGTCGGTGTGGGCAAGTTGGGCCATTGGGTCTGTTTCCACGTTTAACTCTGTCTAGTAAGAACTTCAAAGACTTCAACGGCAGGTCAGTAAAAGCATCTTCATGTGGCAAACCCTACCTATTATACGATGGCACAATGAACCATATCCCAAACATTTATTGAACCGCAATCTATATCATGATTCAACTCGAATCTATGTACCTTACACTCACAGAGGTAACCCTGTGAATACTCTTTCTTATCATTCGTACAGGCTGCCAACAATAAAACCAAAACATATTGCACAATACACACGGAACTGGTTCCCCTTGAACTGTAGGTAATGGGTAGCAACATACATCTACAATATGTTATAGCCTCCATGAAGGAAACATTGGTGACAATTGTGGGACTCCCTCCTTCTGCTCTAATCTCCAAGATCTTCATGATCGAGACAGTATATTTGTCATATGCACCGGACATCAACTGGAACAATGAAATTCTTACTTGTTGCAGCTTTTCAAGCACATTTCATGCAACAACATAAACAATAAATATACAATGAATGCTCAGTTTTTTTCTCAGTAGACCAGACCCTGATAGTGGAAAAAACAAAGTAACTATTTGAGCAACCATTTGAGTGGAAAGTCCATAGTGGTCCTGTGCTGAGGTAGAATTATAGTTAATGTTGTGAAGAATGGTTCAAGAACCTGATGGTTGATGTGCTTGAAACTGGAAGTGGAGTCGTTTTCAGGATCCTGCATTTTCCTCCTAATGGTAGCAGGAGCAAAGACCCAGCTCCCCGAGTGTGATAATACATTTGGTATGGATGATGGTGTTGAATGCCAAGATGTAGATGATGAACCATAGCCTGATGTATGTGCTTGTATTGTTCCTGTTCTTCTTCACAGATGAGGGAGACAAGGCTATGACTTTGTGTCAGTAGCTTTTCTCCATCAAGTTTCAGAAATTCAATAAGAATGCTATCTGCTTGGAGGCCTCAGTTTAGTTTAGTTTAGTTTAGAAATGCAGCATGGAAACAGGCCCTTGACCCCACTGAATCCATGCCAAACAATGATCACCCATAGACTAGTTCAATCCTACACACCAGGAACAATCTACAGAAGCCAATTAACCTACAAACCTCATGTCTTTGAAACGTGGGAGGAAACTGAAGCACCAGGAGAAAGCCCACGCGGTCACAGGGTGAACGTACTAACTCCGAACCGACAGCACCTGTAGTTAGAATCAAACCCACGTCTCTGGCACTGTAAGTCTACCGCTGTGCCTCTGTGCTGTCCCTGTTTATCAGTTGACATCTGGCCTGATCAAATTCTTGTGGGACAGGGCTGGTGACAGGGTTGAAGATAGAACTGTCATGATGTTACCTTTGTGTATTTTGTGTATCCAGCAATGAGGGAAGACCAAGATGACAGCAATGATGAAGGCACTCTTGCCTCACATATGCAGCAACAAATGTCAGATTCTTACAGTAGGTGTTTCTTAGAAAGTAGAATGAAGGGAGGAGACCACCTGTGCCAGGCTGATTACACATATGTTCTGCTGCAGAGGACAGTTAAGATCATCAATAAGCCATATCCACATGTTATATTTTTTGATGACCCTTGGACTATCCTTGATCGGTCTTTGCCGGCTTTACCTTGCACTAAATATTATTCCCTTATCATGTATCTATAAACTGCAAATGGATAATTGTAATCATTTATTGTCTTTCTGCTGGCTGGTTAGCACGCAACAAAAGCTTTTCACTGTACCTTCGTATAGGTGACATTAAACAAAATAAACTAAACTATGTTTACACAAAAATGTATTTGAAAGCCTGTATGAAAACTGTGTTCAATGACGAGGAACAGAAGGACACTGGCATAAATCTTGCTACGCAAAGTTTGAAATTTGTCATGGGACCAGTGGCCAACTCCTTTAGTAATTATGAAACTATTCCTGATGAAGCACCTCATTGCAATATCTCAGCCTTTATTGAGCTTTAATAGCCCCAACCAAAGACCTGGTTGTTGGAATGGCAGTTCAGTTTTCACCATTACAGCCATGATATCAGTGCTTTAAAATCTTTATGGGGTAGTACAGAAAGCAACTCCGTGTACTTAGCTCTCAAGTGCAAGGTGTTCAACACTCCTGGTATTTCCACTTCCCACATCTTGTACCAGAATGCATACTTTCAACTCAATCTTCATTCATGCTTAATTTAAAGAGGTAGATCTACCAGAGCACGCACATCACACAGAAAATGTTTGCAAAAATCTCATAGATAAATATACATTAGCCATTCCCTTGAACCAGTAACAACTGTGGAAGACATCAAAAGCATTTGGAATTCAACCAACAGCCAGAGAAAATCAATCTAAGCGGAAGGAGCTTGAATTTTGCTAATCCATTAGCAGCTTTGCACTCAACGCAGTCCTGTCAACATTTTGCACTCACACCTGTGTCCCTCTGTTTCTGGCATCTTGCTTCCTGCACCCCTATTTCCTCTGTAAGTGATTTGCCAATGAGGTTTTGTGAATTCTCAGATGTGGTGTGCATTCTCATTGTTTGTGGGTTTTTTTAATTCTGAGTCACAGATCTACCCTCATGGAACAAGGCCCTAGATGGGCCCATCAAGACCACAGTGACTACTGAAACATCCATTTACACCCATGTCATTCTCTTGACATTCCACTCATCTTCCCAGGCACTACCACTAACCTACACATTAGGATCAACTCACAACTAAATTTCCCAATGAGCATGTATTTGTGAGAAATGGTTAATAAAATACCATAACACCCAGAGCAAGAATGCACAAATCACCCACAGGCAGAGACCAATGGAGATGTGAGATAGAACAGAGACCACTGGAGATGTGAAGCTGCAGTTCTGGAGCTGTGCCACTGTGCCACTGTTCCACAGCACCAATGTGCCACTGTGCTATCCTTATATAAATGGGACTAATTTTCAACATCAAAATTCCAGAAGTAGTCTGAGACCAATGGATGATTTATGACAGTAGACATATAGTTTTATTAATGTACGCATGTGTGGCCTCCAGCGGAATATCAGAGAATGCTGAATCACTGGCTGCCTCGAATTGGTACTTGGTCTTCAGCGGTTTAATGGCATGAAATATATTTGATTCCTAAAGCTATGCAGCATACATAAATTCCCTGGTGGCCACTTGAGAGCAGTGCATTAGTTCCAGAATCAAATTGATCCCTGTTCTAAACCTATTGAAGCTGCAGAAAAATATTAGAACAAAACATTCAGGATGAATTTAGCAGAACTAATTGGATGTTAGGTTGGTTGAATAGGGAAATATCACATGCAGTAAGATACATGTTTCTAAGGCTAGAGCTTCAACACATTATTGGTACAATCCAGTGGGAGCTCTGAACTGTATGTAACCTGTGCCATTCCTGCCATAGGATTGATTAAACTTGTCAGTAGGTGCACAGAGGAATCTGTTCAGTTCTGCAGAACAGTAAAAGCAAACCTGTAAAATGATTGAAAAGTAAAATTACCTATACTTTATGGGAATATACAGGTCAATGTGGAAATATAAAACCACACTTTTAATGCATTGTTTTCCCCAAAGGGAAACAAAAAGATTTTGAAATAAAACTCCTGGGGAAGCAAAATAATTGTGAGCAGATGTACAATGAGAAAGTACCTTTAAATTTAGTATGGTTATATCATGGGTATCATTATTGGGCGGGGGGAAAACTTCGATCAAATTGCCCTTGTACTGGGAAGAAAAATATGTCTGGTGCTCTGTTTAATTGCCTTTGTGCACTGTGCAACCTTAAATAAGCTTTATCACTGGTGTTTGATCAAAGTCTGTGAGTTCAACAATTTTAAAAGTTAGTTCAGCAGGATTAGATCTAACCTGAAACAAGTGAAAGTCAAATATACTAGCAGTCTACAATATCATCCAAAACGATGCTCCCTGCTTTTGTTCTGTACTAGTCAAAACATATTTATCTAACTGGTCTGCTACAGATCACCTTCTCACCGTCTGAAGAAGGGTTTCGTCCTGAAACGTTACCTATTTCCTTCGCTCCATAGATGCTGCTGCACCCGCTGAGTTTCTCCAGCATTTTTGTGTACCTTCTCATCAATGTTGACCCAAGTGATGTTGACAGTGGAGAACACATCAAAAGCATCAAAAGGAAAAAGATTAAAAGAATCGGAATAAAAACATATAATCGGAATAGAACAGGTAAAAAAGACATCACAGAGACACAAATTAAAAACAGAATTCAATCCAAAAACAGAAAATCAAAAACACAGTGTGAAGAGAGAGCAGCGGCAGCCAAAGCGCGCCAGCGTCCACTCTCTCTTCACGGCAGCCATCTTGGACACAGACCTACAGGGCTACAATTAGACAAAAAAATCATCCCCCCACAGTGGGTAGCACTGTGGAGGAAGGCACAATGTCCAGTCCCCACCCCATGTTCACCCCAAAGTCAGGCCTATTGAGGCCACCGCAATTGCCTCTACGGAGGCCCAATGTCCCTGGCCGTTCTCACCGGGTGGTCTTGCCCCGGCGTCGGGAGAGTCCTTTCGGCGGCTGGGTCACCTGGAACGGCCGCTTCCTGGCTGGAGCCCTACTTCCTCTGGCAGCGCATTCCATACCCACTACCATCTGTACAAATAGATTGCCCCTTGGGTTCATATTAGAATCTTCCCCTCTCAATTTAAACCTATGCCCTCTAGTTCTTGAGATAGACACAGAATGTTGGAGTAAATCAAACTGAAGAAGAATCTGAAGAAGAAATCTTCAGACAGAAGAAGGGTCCCGATCCAAAACATCACCTATCCATATTCTCCAGAGATGCTGCATGACCCGCAGAGTTACTCCAGCATTGTGTGCCTATATTTGGTATAAACCAGTTCCTTTTTGGAACTGTTTATAATCGTTTATTTTCTTTTTATGCTGACTGGATAGCATCCAACAAAAGCTTTTCACTGTACCTCAGTCCACGTGACAATAAACTAAACTGAAACCAGGACTTTTTATTATCCTCTAGTTCTTGGTTCCCCTACACTGGGAAAATGGCTTTCTGGATGACATCCTAGATTCTCAATTATATATGTTTCTCTCAACTATTCATTTTTTTCTTACTAGAATCTGTAGGGCAACCGAGCGCTTGTTTCCAGGTCCACCTCGATATCCTTCTTCTCAGTAAACCACAGTTACGTAGTGACTTCCAGCAGTGGCTCAAAGAATGAGCAGACCCCTTTAAGAGGAGATAGATAATTTAAATCTACACAGACCATTTTCAGCTGGTGCATGGGATGCATGAAATTAATCCTAGCTTTTAAAGATTATTAAAAAATCAATGAGCTCGACATTGCTTAAGAATTCCAAACAGTGCACAGTCATACAATCATTAAGTCATACAGCATGGAAACAGGCTGTCTGGCCCAATCTGTCTATGACAACCAAGTTGCTTACCTGAATCCCCTTGCCCTGCCTTTTTCTATCCATCTACCTGTTGAAGTGTCATTTAAATGTTGTAATTGTGCTTGCCTATGCAACTTCTTCTGCCATATACACAACTCCCTCCATATGGAATGATTGTGCTCAACTTCCCTTTAAATCGTTTTCCTCTTTCCTTAAACACACGGCCTCCAATGTTAAATTACACTACCCTGGGAAAAAGACTGTGACCATTCATGTTATCTACACCCCTCATGGGCAACATGGCGGTGCAGTAGTAGAGTTGTTGCCTTATAGCGCCAGAGACCCGGGTTCGATCCTGACTAAAGGTATTGTTTGTACAGAGTTTGTACGTTCTTCCCATGACTGTGTGGATTTTCTCCAGGTGCTCCGGTTTCCTCCCACAGTTTTATAGGTTAATTGGCTGCAGTAAACATTTTAAATTGCCCTTAGTGTGTAGGATAGTGCTAGCATATGGAATTTGTTGGTTGGCGTGGTTTTGGAGGGCCGAAGGACCTGTTTCCACGCTGTATCTGTAAATATAAAAATCTTTTAAAAATCTTTTTAAAATCATGATCTTCTTAAGGTCATCCCTCAGTCGCCTATGCTTCATGGGACATAAACCCCAGCCTATCTTGTCTTTCCATGTACACCAATGTATCCAGTCCTGGTAACTTCCTGGTAAATCTTTGTTTGCACTTGTTCCAACTTTGTGACATCCTTCCCATAGCTGGGTGACACAAATGACACACAAAGACCCCACGATAACCGCAATGGTGGCCTCATCAACGTCATGTACAGTTTTACCATGTCAAATACCTTCTTCAGCATCCTATCCATCTGAGTTGCCACTTTCAGGAAAATGTAGACTTGCATCCCTTGGTCACTCCACTACAACACTCGCTGTGGCCCTGCTGTGTAAGCTTTGCCCTTGTTTAAACCTTTCACTGATCCGAGTTAATTCAACCTGCCAATTCTTGGCCCATTTTCCCAGTTGAACTAAATCCCGTTGAAATCCTAGATAATCTTCTTCACTGTCTGCAAATTTGGCATAATCCGCAAACTTACTAACCATGTTACCTACATTATTATCCAAGTCACTGAAATAGATGATGCTGACAAAACTGTCCTCCAATCTGAATGACAACCATCCACTACCATCCTCTGCCTCTTTCACCAAACAAATGTTTCTACCCAAATAGTTAGATCACCCTGGATCCCATTGATTTAATTTTCTGGACCAGTCTACCATGTGGGACCTTGTAAAAGGCCTTGCTAATGTCCATGTAGGCAATGTTTACTATTCTGTCCGCGACAATCCTTTTGGTTATTTCTTCAAAAAACTCAATCAATTTCATTAGATTCATTTTCCATGCATGAATCTATGCTGATTATCACTAATTTTTCTTTGCTTTTCTAACTCTACCTCTGGCCACTGTGCCGCCATTCTTGCACATACTGTAATGCAACATTACACTCATAGAGTCATAGAGCGATACAGTGTGGAAACAGGCCCTTCAGCCCAACTTGCCTACACCAGCCAACATGTCCCAGCTGCACTATTCCCACCTGCCCACGTTTGGTCCATATCCCTCCAAACCGCCCAATCCATATACATGTCCAACAGTTTCTTAAATGTGGGATAGTCCCTGCATCAACTATCTCCTCTGGTAGCTTTTTTCATACACCCACCAACCTCCATGTGAAAAAGTTACCCCTCAGATTCCTATTAAATCTCTTCCCCTTCACCTTAAATTTATGTCATCTGGTCTTTGATTCACCTACTCTTGGCATGAGACTCTGTGCATCTACCCAATCTATTCCTCTCATGATGTTATACTCCTCAATAAGATCACCCCTTATCCTCCTGTGCTCCAAGGATTAGAGTCCCAGCCTACTCAACCTCTCCCGATAGCTCAGACCCCTTAGCCCTGGCAAGATCCTTGTAAATCCTCTCTGCACCCTTTCCAGCTTAACAACATCTTTCCTATAACATGGTTCCCAGAACGGAACACAATACTCTAATTGTGGCCTCACCAACGTCTTATACAACTCAACCTCTCCCTATAGCTCAGACCTCTTAGCCCTGGCAAGATCCTTGTAAATCCTCTCTGCACCCTTTCCAGCTTAACAACATATTTCCTATTACATGGTTCCTAGAACAGAACACAATACTCTAATTGTGGCCTCACCAACGTCTTATACAACTGCAACATGACCTCCCAACTTCTATACTCAATACTCTGGCTGATGAAAGTCTGAGTCAATAATGTGACTCGATGCCCTTCTACTTGCAAATATAACTGTTACCTTCTCAAATTTCTTCTAACTAGTCTGGGCAGATACAATACATTCTGATGCTAATGGTAATTCATTCTCTCACTGTGAATAAACACAAAATGCTGGAGTAACTCAGCGGGACAGTCAGCATCTCTGGAGAGAAGGAATGGGTGACGTTTCTTCTCATTGTGCCTTCTACTTTCATAATCAAAATAAATGTATTTGATTACAAGATGGATATAGATCAGGAAGCTCATTTAAAAATTCTGCATCATCTATTGAGATAAAATAAATTCCTCCATAACAGGTTCCTATGGTTTTGGCAGCCCGCCTACATTTATTTGTACCGTTTATGATTTATTTTCTATTTGATGTTTATCATGGCTATCGAATCGATGATTTCAAATAATTATCTAACCGCTGCGCTCTGAAAGAGTGGAATATTATTCAATTTGTACAATAATTTATTTATATGCAAAAAGGAAAATTGATTAAACTATTTCTGAGAGCAAGTCTGAACAGTCTGATCACCCACCATCAATTTGAAGATCTCGGCCTGAAACGTCACCCATTCCTTCCCTCCAGAGATGTTGCCTGTTCCGCTGAGTTACTGTAGCATTTTGTGTCTATCTTTGATTAAACTATCAACATGCTTGAGGTGGTGAGCCAGCAGTAGCCTTTTTTGACCTGAGTGTATCAAACCATAAGTGTTGAAAAATGGCCAACCTTGTTAAAATAAAATGTTATTTGTAATATGGAATATATGCTAATGGTTAGAAATTTTATTTTTCTGGGGAAGATGATCTTTGAAGGAGACTAGCCAAATTATTTCTTGAAAAGTACAAAATAATTTCACAAAATAAATAATAATAGACTTGACATTATCAATTTAATGTAAATTAATGTATCAGCAAAGTAGATTTTTTTTTTGCAATATGAATGCTACATATGGTGTGGGATCCATATACATGTACATGATACAGGACAAGATACATCGGCCTCGAAATTCAAACATGTAGAAGAAAGTATGCAGAGACACTGGCGTGTGGGACACAGGCACTTTTGTTCCTGTCTCACTCACGCAGGGTTTTACGTGAGGATTTTGAATTTATAAGCTTAAGCAGCCCCATCACAGTACTTTTCTCATTAGCCCACACTAACTGTGTTTAGTTTCAGGAATTCCACACAACAGATGGAATTAATACGAGTTAATTGATATCATGCTGTCACTCTCTTAAATGGATGGTGATAACTCATCTTACCATACTGGACTCATTGTGTGGCTTGGGGTGAAACTGTTTACAAGAATTGTGGCACTTGCAGAGAAGTGTACACCATTCTAATGAGGTGGAACGAGACGTGGTTTACAAAAACTACTACATCTCCAGGGAACCCAGGGAGCTACCACAATCTGAAAGGAAATACTTCTGAAACTAGAGGACCAGTGAGATAATAACAAGATAATAACAATACTGCAAAGAAATAACATCTTGTAGCTACTTCTAATGTACAAAACGTTTAATGGTCTTACACAGGTAGACAACGTAAGTGAACATATCAACACACTCATACCAATACATGTGTTCTACACCTCTATCACTCACCTGACATAAATCTCTGGCAATCAACATTCTTACATAAATTCATATTTTCCAAAGTTTACTTAACATCAGACCATCTTTTGCATTTACATCTCACATCTTAAACATGCCTTACATTATTTCATCATGAGAGGTTACACTGTAACCCAGTCCCTAAAGATGAACTTCTGCTGCATGAGTAAGTCGCGTGCAACTGTTCCTCTCTGGAGATCAGGAGATGGTGTATTGCACCCAGGGGCTTTGCTGCATTGAGGAGGGAGCACATTCGTTCACGGGCACGAGCAGTGGAGGTTTGGAGATCATTGAAGATGACGAAATGTGAATTTCCAAATTGCATCCATCAGCCCAGGTGCTAGATGGTGAGCCTCTCCAGAAGATGTTCATCCACTTCTTCTATCAGGGTCAACCAATGCTTCAGATTTAGAACCGACTCTGATGAAGGGTCCCGATCCGCAACACGATCTGTCCATTTCCCTCCACAGATGGTGCCTGACTGGTTGAGTTCAGTCAGCACTTTGTTGTTGTTTGCTCAAGATTCCAGCATCTGTGGTTTATTGTGTCTCCATTAGAATACAGAGGTTTTCTTTAAAGTTTGTGTTACCTGACATGTGTCATCAGTAGAGCCAGGATTTTGCCATAAATGCCATGTGCCTTTTCATGCCTTTTTTGATGATTTCAGGAAGATAATGCCTTTTTTGCCATTTTAACATAACTTACAAGAAAATTTACACTACCGGGGCGAAACCCAGTTGCAGGTGGGTGTTAAGTGGTGATTGGAAATGGGTGCATGGGAAAGAGCGCCCTGGAGAGGAAAAGATTACAAAAAGTAGTAAACACTGCCCAGTCCATCATCGGCTCTGACCTTCCTTCCATCGAGGGGATTTATCGCAGTCGCTGCCTCAAAAAGGCTGGCAGTATCATCAAAGACCCACACCATCCTGGCCACACACTCATCTCCCTGCTACCTTCAGGTAGAAGGTACAGGAGCCTGAAGACTGCAACAACCAGGTTCAGGAATAGCTACTTCCCCACAGCCATCAGGCTATTAAACCTGGCTCGGACAAAACTCTGATTATTAATAACCACTTTCTGTTATTTGCACTTTACCAGTTTATTTATTCATGTGTGTATATATTTATATCATGGTATATGGACACATTTATCTGTTTTGTAGTAAATGCCCACTATTTTTCTGTGTGCTTAAGCAAAGCAAGAATTTCATTGTCCTATGCAGGGACACATGACAATAAAATCACTTGAACTTGAGTCCTGTATTTGCAGACTGGAGTCATGCTTTAAGCAGGTGTGAAGTGGTGATTGGGGAGGTGTAGGTGAGGAAGGATCTAGTCTTTTCAAACTGGAGTCAGGCTGTGAGTAGTTGTGAAGTGTTGGTTGAGGAGGGTATGTGGGGGTACCAGAGTTAGGTTTTGGTTTATCGAAACTGCAGTAGAACTCGTTCAGGTCGTAGGTCAGCTGATGATTGTCCAAGGAGCGGGGGGTTTTCCTCGTGTAGCTTTGATTACTTGCTAGCCCTTCCACCCTGAAGAAGCGTCATTTGTTGAGAACTTGCTCCTCAACTACTCAGAGTACCTTTCCTTGGCAGCTCTGATTCCTCTTCTCAGCTTGTAGTTGGCTTGCCTGTAGAGGTTTGCATCCCCGCTCCTGTAGGATCTACCCCTACAAACGTCAAAATGCCCAAAGTCAAGTCAACGCCTTGTAAAAAACTGAACGATTTGGTGAGAGTGTATGGGAATGATACATTCTCTACAGCCAACTGTGGCTGTTTTGCAAAGCATGTGAGAAAGCAGTGAATCATGAGAAGAAATATTTCGTCTCCCAGCATGTACTGACTCATCAGATACATTTGACAGCAATTCAATTCAATTCAATTCAATTCAATTCAATTCAATTCAATTCAATTCAATTCAATTCAATTCAACTTTAATGTCATTGCACAAATACTGAGTATGGGTACAACGAAATGCAGTTTTGCGTCAGTCCGTAGTAGTAGTGCATATAGAAATTTTAAAAAAAGAAGATACAGAATAATCAAAAATAGAGAATAATTAAACAATGGGGACGGAGGGACCGGAGAAATCTATCGGCGGGACTCCGAGTTCAGCAATGTGATGGTATAATTGTAGAAGCTGTTCCTCATCCTGCTGGTACGAGACCTGAGGCTCCTGTACCGTCTCCCTGATGGGAGGAGGGCAAACAGTCCATGGTTGGGGTGGGAGGGGTCTTTAATGATCTTCCCAGCCCATCTCAGATACCGTTTCCGGTGGAGGGCATCCATGGCAGGGAGCGGGGCACCGATGATGTGCTGCGCGGTTTCCACCACCCGTTGTAGTGCCTTCCTGTCCGCAACAGTGCAGCTGCTGTACCATACCGTGAAGCAGGTGGTCAGGATGCTCTCAATGGTACAGCGGTAGAAGTTGGTCAGTATCTGGGGGGACAGGTGGGCTTTCTTGAGCCTCCTCAGGAAGTAAAGGCGCTGCTGTGCCTTTTTGATCAGCTTGGAGGTGTTGAGGGACCAGGACAAATCCTCCGAGATATGTACCCCGAAGAATTTGTAGCTGGAGACACGCTCCACCTCAGTCCCGTTTATATGGATGGGGGTATGACTGCCTCCTCTGACCTTCCTGAAGTCGACAATAATTTCCTTCGTCTTCTTGGAGTTGAGGACGAGGTTATTGTTGGCACACCAGGTTGTCAGGTGCTGGACCTCCTCTCTGTAGGCTGACTCATTGTTGTCACTGATCAGTCCTACCACCGTGGTGTCGTCAGCAAACTTAATGATGGTGTTGGATCCGTACTTAGGGATGCAGTCATGGGTGAAGAGGGAGTAGAGGAGAGGGCTGAGCACACAGCCCTGTGGCACGCCGGTGTTCAATGTTATAGTGGAGGAGGTGAGGTTGTTGACCCTAACAGACTGTGGTCTGTTGGTGAGGAAATCCAGTGTCCAGTTGCAGAGGGAGGTGGAGATGCCAAGTCCGCTGAGTTTGGTGATCAAGCTGGCGGGGATGACAGTGTTAAAGGCAGAGCTGAAATCAATGAACAGCAACGTGATGTAGGAGTTGTTGTTGTCCAGGTGGGTCAGGGCAGAGTGTAGAGCCGCCGATATGGCGTCCTCTGTAGACCTGTTGGCCCGGTAGGCAAACTGATGGGGGTCCAGTGTGGGGGGGAGGCTGGCTTTGAAGTGAGCCAAGATCAGCCGCTCAAAGCACTTAGCAATGACAGGGGTGAGTGCCACTGGGCGGAAATCATTGAGACTCCCTGTGGCTGACTGTTTGGGCACTGGCACGATGGTTGATGTTTTGAGGCAAGTGGGGACAACACCCTGGGCCAGTGAGAGATTGAAAATGTCGGTGAAAACTGGGGATAGTTGTCCAGCACATGCCCTAAGCACCCGGCCAGGGGATGCCATCGGGGCCGGCAGCTTTGTGCTCATTCACCTTTCTCAGTGCATCTTGTACAGCAGAGGTGGAAAGACTGAGGGGTTGTTCATTCGGGGGTGGAGCAACTTTGATGGCTGGGGTTTTGTTGTCCCGGTCAAAGCGAGCATAGAAATGGTTTAGCTCGTCAGGAAGGGTGGCGTTGTCTGGGGGAGGGGTGTTAACTTTCTGGTAATCGGCAAGGGATTTGATTCCTTGCCACATGCGCCTGGGGTCAGAGTTGTTTTGGAAGTGCTCCTCAGCCAGATAAGAGGGAAGACAAAGATAAAGTGCCAGGCAAATGGTAAATGAAATTGCATCATGTATACTCTAGTAAGATGACACAATGGACAGCCCCCTTGAAGGAGTCATATAAGCTTCCTGGAAACATATGTAGTACTGTTAGCTAAGGTCACACACTTCTGCAAGTTCAGTGCGAAAACGTTTTTTTCCTCTTGAGAAAAATTTTACAGGCATGCCTTTTTATCTCACCAAATTCTTAAGGGGTTGGACAGGCTAGATGCAGGAAGATTGTTCCCGATGTTGGGGAAGTCCAGAACAAGGGGTCACAGTTTAAGGATAAAGGGGAAATCGTTTAGGACTGAGATGAGAAAAACATTTTTGACACAGAGAGTGGTGAATCTCTGGAATTCTCTGCCACAGAATGTAGTTGAGGCCAGTTCACTGGCTATATTTAAGAGGGAGTTAGATGTGGCCCTTGGGGCTAAAGGGATCAGTGGGTATGGAGAGAAGGCAGGTACAGGATACTGAGTTGGATGATCAGCCATGATCATATTGAATGGCGGTGCAGGCTCGAAGGGCCGACTGGCCTACTCCTGCACCTATTTTCTATGTTTCTATGTTTCTATCTATTAAGGGCATATTTTTTAATCTATTATTTCAGAGTGACCTGAGATGAGATGAATGAGTGGATAGGCTTCTATCGCATGGTGGCAGTGAAATGATGGAAGAATATGAACCATGTACTTGCAGATATTGTATTTGTATTGTATGGCATTGTATTTGGCAGCGACATCATGAGCTGAAGGGCTTGTTTCTATGCAATATTGTTCTATATAACCCATGTTCTATGTTATCACTAATTCAAATTTCACTGTACCTTAATTGGTACATGTGACAATAAACTGACATTGAAACCTTGATCACTCCCTTTGCTATTGTCTCAATACTTGCTCCTCAGACATGTAGAGATAGACAAATAGGTATCGGCATGTGTTTATTATTGTTACGTGTACTGAGATACAGTAAAAAGCATTGCTTCGCATGCCATCCAGGAAAATCATACCACACATGAGTATACCAGGTACTGCGAAAGGGAAAGGAAATAGATTGCAGAGTACAAAGTTGCAGCTGTGGTGAAAGTATAGATAAAAACAAAGATTATTCCAAGAAATATGCACTTGTAGCCAAAGAATTGCACTTCTTCCTTCTTCAGACTCTTCTGTGAAGGGGACCATCCCTTCAGCCCTCCCTTCTATTATTGGTCATTTTGGAAGCACACTGAGACCACTATTATTGCATCATTTCTCTGTGGAATGGAACATTTCACATTATCAGTGAGAAAATATGCCTCCATTTGTTTGCAGTACCAAAATGTAGCTGGCTGACCCCAATATACTTCTCTCCCATTGCATCCTCAACAAGCTTGTAAATAATTGATGATCCCATTACATTGCCCTGGTGCAGAACTTCGTTCTGCTGCTGATCCTGATTTCTATGTGTGGCTCATGCTTGCCTAGAAATTGGATCAATTAGGACATATTTATAGGTGTTACATGAATAAAAATCAATTTCGTTCAGTATAGATTATGCAACCAATCATTGATGAATGAAATTACAACTGTCACAAAAATGAATGCTGATAATTCACATTAATGTGACTGACCCTTATGTTGCCTTAGGTGAACATGTAATAATGTCATAAAGTCTACACCGCATATTTGATCGCCCAAAAAAACTGATAGTGGACCTCCCATGTGAACAGAACAATTGGTTTCTGAGTCAGTAAAAAATAAAGATCAAACATTGCTGAAGATTGTCAAAGAGATGTGAATTAATGGGTTTCCATTCTGACATCGAATTATTGCACACAACATCTGCCAACTGCATTTTGCAATATTCCAGATATTTGTAAACTCTTTGTTTGGTCTATTTATGATTTCAGCTTATTATTTTATGCAGTGCAATGTGCTATGATCCCTATATATCAGATTATTCGCCACCATGCTGTATCTGGGATCATGTACAACCTGGGCTAAATAGTCACAATGAGAGGTACCTGCACACACCTTTCCCCACCCTCTGCCCCTGCAGTTGGTTTGTGACTCCCACGCACATAGATCTTTTATAGTCTGATGAACTCCCCAGTGATCATTCAGGGACAACCAGTAAATATTCCATGCAGCTCCCATTGGGAAATACTCCATTTGAGATTGACCACTTCTTTCAATGAGGGGAATGTTTCATCTAGTTTTGCAGATTTTTACTGAAGTAGTGCTCATGCTGCACACAACAACATTTTAACACACCAAGTCCAACCAAACTTGGGGCATCTCTGTAGTAACTCCATATACATGGGTCAGTTTGATACGTCAAATATCAAATGACCACTGTGATCATTGACATTCCCCCCATATGTTCTTCCTGCTCTGGGCATGTGGGCAAGTCAAACTCAAGGAAGCAGGGTAAATCTTTTGAGGAGTGTTATAATGTATTGACTGGAATTTGCAATTGATATTATGAAGCAATTGAGGCCTGTAGTGCAGAAAAAAACACCTATCATGCAATCAAACCTACGGGCCATTTACTAACTAGGCATACAATCCTATTTATGTAATTAATTATCAACTATTTATTGAGTATTTTGTGGAACCATTCAATGTTTTTAGCTCTTAGGATTTTTAGCTCTTATTTTCTAAGCAAAATGCCTTCTACAGTATATCGGCAACAAAATAATTAAATATAAAAATACCGTCAAAGTAGTCGGAAGCATGGATACGGTTAACCAAGCAAATGTTCTCCACATGAATGCTACAGCATAAGGAACAAAACAATTAAGTTAGAAACATGAATTCATCTTCCAGGGTATGATGTAGATGTCATTAGAGAGAACTCGTTACCAGCTGAGCATGAATGGGAGCTAAATATATCAAGGTGTATAATCTTTAGGAAGGACAGGATGTTGAGAAAGAAAAAGAAGGAAAAATCATGTTAACAAATGTAGCAGTAGAACAGAAGTACTTTAACAAGAGTGATCAAATGCCAGAAATGCCAAGATTAGAACTGACCAACAAGAGTTGTCTCAGAACCTTCTGACAATAACGATGAGGTGGGTGGAGAAATCAGGGAAGAACATAACAGAATTAACGAGGTAACAGTGGGAGATTCTAACCTGCTCACAACAGCTTAAACAATATAAATAGATGATTTTTTTAATGCATTTGGGACAATTAACTGGAACTGGATGCCAACCTCTTTCTGTTAAAACAAATGTAACCTAAGGCACTGATTCTTCCTGTAATCAACAGAACAGTAACTTCAGGCAAGGAGCAGATGCATAGTTTAATGCTGAAGTTATTTTCCTAGTTTTCCTCCGCTAGCTTTGTGAACGTTCAATCTCTGCATCTGGGTTACTACTGAAAGGAATGAAAGGGAATATCAGTAATAGGATGAAGACCAATAATTCCTAGTTGATGCCTCCCTGTAATCATTGTGATATAATGCTTGTCTTCACACTTATTTTTGTTTTGGTATGAAAGTTCATTACCCCAAAAGGCTACAGAAGTAGGAGACAAACTCGAGGTCAAATGCAGGAACTAAATATGGCTCAACATTTATTTGCCATTTTCTTTTAACATTTCTGAAACTAGGACATCTCTTGAGAAGGTGAGAATGAGCTGTGTACTTAAAATGTGGTAGTCCTTTTGAATGTACTTCTGTAATGCTATTGGGTACGATGATCCAGAATTTAGACAGAGCATAAATGAAGGACTGGTTATATATTTTGAAGTCAGAAAGTTGTGTCATTTGAAAGGAAGTCTGCAGGCCATGGTATTCCCATGTAACTTGTACCCTTGTTTTCCTTGATGGTAGCGGCCCTGTGTTTGGGAAGTGATGTTGGAGTATTCTGGGTAAGTAACTGCGATGTAATACGCAGATGGCACACACTGCAGTCACTATGCACTGGTGCTGGAGAGAATAAATGGTTAGGGTGTTTGATAGCATTGATAAGCTGCTTTGTCCCAGATGGTGTCGAGTTTCATGAATGTTCTTTTCTATATTTTGTTATGACATAGAAGGAGGCTGTTTTTGATAGAGTTAATGCCAATTCAGCGAATTCTCATTCCCCACAGTTTTTTGCCTGTAATCTATTTTCCCCACTTTTGCATCAATTCCCCCTGACGTTTATAGTGGGCAATTAGTGGGCGGCATGGTGGCGCAACGGTATAGTTAGTGCCTTACAGCGCCAGAGACGATTCTGACTAGAGGTGCTGCCTGTACGGAGTTTGTACGTTCTCCCCATGACCTGCATGGGTTTTCCCCGGGAGTTCCGTTTCCTCCCACACACCAAAGACGCACAAGCTTGCAGGTTAATTGACTTGGTAAAATTATAAATTGTCCCAAGTGTGTGTAAAATAGTGTTAATGTGCGGGGATCGCTGGTTGGCGCAGACTCAGCGGGCTGTTAAGGGCCTGTTTTCGCGCTATATCCCTAAAATAAACTAAACTGAATTTAACCTATTACTCACCAGGTTTAGGTTTAGATTTATTATTTTTACGAGGCACTGTGGGATCAGATCAGGTAATACTATACATTAATATAATCAGGTCAGACTAAAGTGCATTAGATTGTGCAAAGCGGAAGATACAGAGAATATAGTTCACAGCATTGTAGGGCATCAGTTCAATATGCAAAGTCCAATGTCCTCAATGGGGTAGAACTGAATCAGATAGTTTGCTAGCTTATGGAAGAAATGTTCAGAAGCCTGAAAACAGAGGGCAAGAAGCTGTACGTGCATCTGGTGGTGCACACTTTCAAGCTTCTATATTTTTTGTCCAATGGGAACAGGATAAGCAAAAATGACCAGGATGCGATTATGTCTTTGATTATGTTGGCTGCTTTTCACCTCGACCAGTTCATTGTGCTGTTGTCGAGGGCCGTGAGGTCTATCCCTCCACCAGTGGGAGCGAAAGACAGCACAGTCGAAAATAACGTGCTGCGCTGTTTGCTGGTCTGCTCCACACATGCAGGCTGCTGATGAACGCAGCCCCCAGCGATGCATGATGGTGTTGAACCAGCCAGTACGGAGCTGGTTCAGGGCAACCCACTCTGTGCGGGGCAGGTCTGAGCTGGGTGGGGCTGTGGTGTTCGGTGCTACAGTGAATTGTGGAGGCCGTGAAATCTGTTCCCAGCTGGTTCTCCATGCTCCTAATGTGTTGAAACCAGAGCTACAGAGGGTCACTGCGTGACGGGAGAAGGGGCGACGAGATGAAAGGCGTTGAGGTCTCAGTTGCCGTGAGTCCTAGGCGAGGTGGTGCAAAGGATGTTTGGCATCAGATGGGGCCTAGCACACCAGCCTGTGAGTGCTCTCAGCAAAACTTGGCGGGTGCGGTACCTGCAAGCACCGGCAGAAGATCCATCGGAGTATGGCATAGGCAGCCGGTGATGATCCGCATGGTGTCGTCAAGACCCTGATGGTTGTTGGGAAGGAGTTGTTCCAGAACCTAGAGGTCATGGGTTTCAGATTCATATACTTTCTTCCTGATGGCATAACTGAAATGAAAGTGTGGCCAGGGTGGTGTGGGTCCTTGATGATAATGTCTGCCTCTTTAAGGCAGCACATCCTCTAGATCCCTTCAATGGTGGGGAATTTAGTACCTGTGCTCATCACTTTTTGTGATCACCTTAGTTCCTTAATTCGCATTGCCGAACCAGGCCATGATGCAACCAGTCAATATGCCCCCTACCATACACCTGTGGATGGTCAAGAGAGCATTAGTTGACATATTGAATATCCTCGATATACAAAGGAGGTGTTTCTAAGACATTGATGGGTCTTCTTTATGATTGTAGCCCCCAGACAGATTTTCAGAGATATGAATGCCCAGGAACGGAAGTTGATGGCTCTCTCCACTGCTGTCCCATCAATGAAGACACGTTCATGGGATCCTTGGCCTTCAACTTCTAAAGATAATAATCAGCTCCTCTGTCTTACTAACATTGAGGGCAAGCCGGTTGTTCCGGCATGATACAATCAGACAATCTCTCTCCCTTCGATATAATAATGAGAGCAGGAGACTGAGCACACAGCCTTGCGGTGCCCCTCTACAGAAGGTTATCGAGGAGGAAGTGTTCTCGCCAATTCGTACTGATTGTGCTCTGTTGATGAGTAAGTCGAGGATCCAGTTGCAAAGCGATGCGCAGTGACCCAATTCCCTGAGCATGCTAAGTTTCGAGGAGATGATTATATTGAATGCCGAGCTGTAGTGTTCATTTTTCCCAAAAATAAAGTCTATTCAGAATTTTTCACCTAGTTGATAAAAGCAAAAATTGTGCAAAAATCTTCAGACATTCTATACATTCAATGGTGCCATACTTGAAACAAAACAGCGTTGCTGCTCGTGGCCCCTGAGGTGCTATACTTTCCCTTGTTTGAGGGTTCCCCACTGGACTCTGTGATCCTCCCCCTCACAGCTTTGGCATTGGCTGCACCAAGCTTCAATGTGTCTATCAGCACACACTCCTGGAATGGGCCAGTCAGCACATTCCCAGATTCCCATTGTGCTTGTAGGCCAACAAGTTTTCGGTAGACCAAAGAGAGTCTTTCACCTAGTTGATAATCTTTCAGCAGCGATTGATGTCTGTCACCAAATGTCAGCAGATAATGACAGGTTAAGTTAGCTCCCCAATTAGCATGGATCAAGATACAAGATACATTTATTTGTCACATGTACCAATTGGTACAGTGAAATGTGTGGTCACCATACAGCCATACGAATAATAAAGAGCACAGAACACGATAGTTTTTAATACAGACATCCCCACACAGCGAGATTAAAGTTTCCCACTGTGTGGGAAGGCTCCAAAATTCAGTCATCCTCCTCCGTTGTCCTCCTGTGGTCGGGGGGCTCCCGAACCCCCGCTGTCACCGCTACGGGTGGCCCGATATTCAGGCCCACTCGCCGGGGTGATGGAAGTCTGATGTCGGGACTGGAGGACATCCTCCGCGGCTTGGACATCTGAGACGGCCACCTCCTGCAGAGTCCGCGGCTACCGAAGTCCACAGACCATGCCGGGCGGAGATTGAATGCTAGCGGCCCTCGGCAAAGGGCCTCAGGTCTCTACGAGGTTGAAGACAGTGCCGGCCGCGCTGGAAGCTCTGCAGACCACAGCTCCGATGTAGATGCAGCAGGCCCAACACTCCGGAGATTCCACGGCGAACCCAGGTAAGGCATCGCTCGCTCCGCGGTAAATCGTGCGCTGCGCCGCCACTGCTGAAGCTCTGATCCCTGGCAGGAAAGGCCGCTGCAATCCAGTTGGTAGGCCGCGAGGAGGGGGGCGAGGACGCGACTCGGAGAATAGTCGCGTCCTCGCCAGGAAGTGACTGGGAAACAGTTTCCCCCTTACCCTACCTCCTCCCCCACATGGAAAAGTTAAAGAAACTAAAGAAACATATTTTTAAAACTAACTAAAAATAAAAAAAAGATAGAAAAACAAACAGACTGTAGGCAGAGGCTGCCTTCAGTGCGGCGCCTCTAGATCCACCTCTGACTCAGGAAACTGATAAGAGAAGATATTACACAATACCTTATCAATTGACAATAGACAATAGACAATAGGTGCAGGAGTAGCCCATTTGGCCCTTCGAGCCAGCACCGCCATTCAATGTGATCTTGGCTGATCATCCACAATTAGTACCCTGTTCCTGACTTCTCCCCATATCCCTTGACTCCGCTATCTTTAAGTGCTCTATCTAAATGGCCTGTCCCACTTACGTGTCCTTGGCACGCAGATTACGCGACCTTGTGGTCGCGTTGAGCCACGATGGTCCGGTGAAGGTCGGGCGCGATTACATGCGTACACTCAGCTTTCTGGAGCGCATGACGTCATTTGAAGATGGACACAGAGCTGGAGTAACTCAGCAGGACTGACAGCATCTCTGGAGAGAAGCAATGGGTGATGCTTCGTGTCGAGACTTCTTCAGTTTGAAAAGAAGGGTCTTGACCCGAAACGTCATCCATTTCTTCTCTCCAGAGATGCTGCCGGTCCCGCTGAGTTACTTATGCATTTTGTATCTAACTTCAATTTTCTTGGCCCCGCTCTGGGAGTAGAAGTGGGGGCAGATCCGGACCGCAATGGCTGTGAGCCCCAGGACGAGTTCGGCGACCATTTGGCTGCTTCTGCTGCTGTTGCAGGTGAGACGTTGCATCGCGCCAGGGTCTTGGGCCTGTCCCACTTTGGCCGTCTGTTCCGCGACAGGCCGTTGGCGCGCGAAGATTTCATTCACTACAAAATTTTCGGAGCCCCGCGCAATGTCGCGCACAACTACACACTTCTAAGTGGGCCCAGCCCCGTGCGGCCACCCAATTGCCGTACACCTCAACGCGACCACGAGGTCGCGTAATTTGCGTGCCAAGGACACGTAAGTGGGACAGGCCCTTAACTCTCTCTTGAAAGCATCATGAGAGCTGGCATCCACCGCCCTCTGAGGCAGAGAATTCCACAGACTCACAACTCTGTGTGAAAAAGTATTTCTTCATCTCCGTTCTAAACGGCTTACCCTTAATTCTTAAACTGTGACCGCTGGTTCTGGACACCCCCAACATCGGGAACATGTATCCTGCCTACTATACCTACTTCCTGGACGCTAGTGTCCAAACCCTTAATAATCTTATAGGTTTCAATAAGATTCCCTCTCATCCTTCTAAATTCCAGAGTATACAAGCCCAATCCGCTCCAATCTATCAACATATGACAGTCGCGCCATCCCGGGAATTAACCTTGTGCAGGGAATTAACCTTGTTGCACTCTCACAATAGCAAGAATGTCATTCCTCAAATTTGGAGACCAAAACTGCACACAATACTCCAGGTGTGGTCTCACTAGGACCCTGTGCAACTGCAGAAGGACCTCTTTGCTCCTATACTCAACTCCTCTTGTTATGAAGGCCAACATGCCATTCACTTTATTCGCTGCCTGCTGTATCTGCATGCTTACTTTCAGTGACTGATGAACAAGGACCCCCAGATCCCGCTGTATCAAAAAGACTGGAATGTGCAGAGACCCCCTTTCCTGAGGGTGTCACATTTGGAGGGGGTGATGGTGTTGGACGCTGAGCTGTAGTCAATGAACAAAAGCCTGATGTATGTGTTCTTATTGGCCATGTGGTCCAATGCCGAGTGGAGAACCAGTGAGATCGCATCTCCTGGTGATCTATTGTGGCGGTAGGCAAATTATAATGGATCCAGGTTTTTGCTACGATAGGAGTTATATTCCTAGATCCCTCTGGTGTACAACATTCCCCAGGACCCTACCATTCACTGTGTATTTGATTTCCCAATATATAACACCTTGCACTTACCTGAATAAGTCATTTAGACATTAGACATTCCTCAGCCAACTTGCCCAGCTGATAAAGATCCTGCTGTAATTACTGATGGTCAACTCATGATACCACCTAATATAGTGCAATCTGCAAACTTATGAATCAGCCTTGTAGTTTCTAATCCAAATTGTTAATATAAACCACAAACAGCAATGGAGCCAGTACCGATCCCTGTGGCACAACATTTGTCACCGGCCTTTAGTCCGATATACATCCTTCCACCATCATCCTCTGCTTTCTTCCATGAAGCCAATTCTGTGGAGAGGAAACACATACATATCATGCAATGTATTTGGAGAAAGCTGAAATGTTTGAATGGCTTGCAGTGTGGACAAGCCATGACATGTTTACAGTGATATATTGAAGATACAACAAATTTCTTTCTGTCCTCTTTCTTCCCTGAAGTTACAACAACAATCGGGCAACATGATGGCGCAGCGGTAGAGCGGATAACTTAAAGCGCCAGAGACCCGGGTTTGATCCTGACTGCGGGTGCTGTTTGTGCAGAGTTTGTACGTTCTCCCCGTGACATGCGTGGGTTTTCTCTGGGTGCCCAGGTTTCCTCCCACACTCCAAATACATACAGATTTGTAGGTTAATTGACTTTGGTCAAATTGTAAATTGTTCTTAGTGTGTGCAGAATTGTGTTAGTGTATGCGGATCACCAGTCGGCATGGATTCAGTTGGCCAAAGGGCCTGTTTCTACATTGTATCCCTAAACTAAAGTAAACTAAAGTAAACTAAAGTAAAGTAAAGTAAAGTAAACTAAAGTAAAGTAAAGTAAAGTAAAGTAAAGTAAAGTAAACACACCTCCCTAAAGTAAAAGCTCAGCTATTACTATTGCTGGTATTGTCCATTATGAGGTGTAGTTTAGCATTAACTGGTTTCAGAGATAATAGGACCATCTTTTTTCCAATTACAGATGATGATTATATCAACACCCCCCCCCCTCCCCCTCCCCCTCCCCCATACACACATGCATGAGCACAGATAGAATATAGAACAGTGCAGCACAGGAACGACCCTTTCAGCCCACGATGTTTGCACTGAACACGATGCCAAGTTAAACAGAATAATTTGCGTATAAATGATCAACTCTATGCCACCCTATATCCTGCACTTTTATGTGTCTAATTTAAAGCCACTTAAACATCATTCACACATCTTCCTCCACCACCACCCCTGGCAATGCGTTCCAGGCCCCCACCAATCTCTGTGTGAAAAAGAAAATTGTCCCAAGCATCTCCATTATACTAATCTCCTCTCGCCTTTTAGCTATGCCTCTAGTGTTGGACAGATCCAAAAACAAATGAGAAAAAAGATACACAATCTCGCTCATAATTTGTTTCTTTGTGTCTTCATTTTCCATCAACTTTCCCTATCCTGGCCCCACCCCTCAATCAATCCCCACTCTCATGAGCATTATCCCTTTTATCTAACAGATATTTTAAGCTTTGCCCCTTGTTATCCACTTCCTTATTCCTTTTCCATTTAAATTCCCCACTAGTTCCGAACCCTGGTCCACCCTGACACTAGCTTCCAAGTGATCAATCTCTCCAAAGTAAGTAATGTGAATGACCAGCCTTTGGCACAAACAGCAGTCATGTGCTCATTGTTCTTTCCTCACTCAATCACTTTGTATTGAATTTTCAGGCTTTGTTTTTCTTCTCTGAAATTGTACTTCTTTTCACAAACCACATTCAAGACCAATACATACTAACTAAATGGGAGCTACAGGATTTTCAATTTTGTTTCAAATTCAAGCTGCTGTCTGGAAATTAAGGGTAGGTATGTAGGCTAATAAAAAAAAGAATAATCTCAGCAGCAATCTATCAGGATAAAAAATGATAGAAGATAGCATTGTTTCCAATACTTGACAGAGAATGGTTACTGACTATTCACTGTTACTCAAAAAGAGGAAACAAGTTTCAGTTTAGTTTTTGAGATGCTGCTATTCTTTTTTATTATAGTAGATCTGTTTTTTTTTTAAAGTTGCATTAATGCTGAATTCTTAATAGGCTAAAATGGAAATAATCACAGCCTGAAGCACCAATTTTACATGACACTAAGAGGCATAACTGTGATCCACTTCCAGGGCGCCTCCCAAATGTCTGCTTTTCCAGTGAACTCTGCAGCTAGTTAGTGGTTTTAAATCAGACCGACTAGGATGTGGGAGACGTGGGCGAGGCAGGTCAGAGCAAAGCAAATCTTATTTTAGTACATAAACTGCAAATCAATTGCTAAGATAAAGAACAGGATCCAGAAATCTATGTTTAAGAAGGGTTTCAACCCGAAACGTTGCCTATTTCCTTCGCTCCACAGATGCTGCCTCACCCGCTGAGTTTCTCCAGCTTTTTGTCTTCCTCCAGAAATGTATTATGATATTTATTAGAATCTGTGTTCACTGTGACCAGTTTCATGCCCACAAAAGAAAGTTCCAAATCAAAACTTTTCACAAAATCGGAAGATATTTTACAATCTCAGAAATAGCATTGCAAGCCAACAAATACAAATTGAGGCTGTCGTTGAGTGGAGTTCCATTGTTATTCTTTGGCTGGACTTGAAATCAAACTGACATTGACAGTGTTAAAGTTTCAGAACCTTCAGTCTGACCCGGAATATCGTTGGAATATTAGTTTATTTGGGAGGTTGCATTGAAATTGGACAGTGAGGGAACACTGATTTACATTTAACCACTAGATTCTGTGAAGTTTTTTCTTTGCATTGCGTGAAATATATAACATTCTTTCTTGCAATATTGATTGTTGTTGTCCTGTTGATATTGGTATTCGTATTGGTATTTCGTTATTATTGGCATGTGCACAAAGGTAGAGTGAAAAGTTTTGTTTTTGTGGTATCCAGTCAAATCACACCATACATGAGTAAAATCAATCATACATAAGTGCAACAGGCAGTAGTACAAAGAGAAAAAAAACAAGAGTCCAGAATGTAGCGTTACAGCATTATTGCTCTACAGTTATTCCCCTGTCCCACTTAGGAAACCTGAACGGAAACCTCTGGAGACTTTGCGCCCCACCCAAGGTTTCCGTGCGGTTCCCGGAGGTTTTTGTCAGTCTCCCTAATGGTCAAAAGTGGTTTCCGCTTCTTCTATGTTCCGGCGATTATTTCCAAAATTTCAAAACCCGCCGCGACTAAAACTAGGTTGCCGTTTTAAAAATCGGTAATTTTTTAGCCGAAGCCGGTTGCGATGCTAGTTGAAGGTGGTTGCCGGAGGTTGCAGGTAGTGGAAGGTAAGACCTTTTTTTCACCCAGTTTTATTCCACCAGGGAGGTCTTACCTTCCACTACCTGCAACCTCCGGCAACCACCTTCAACTAGCATCGCAACCGGCTTCAACAAAAAAAATTACAGATTTTTAAAACGGCAACCTATTTTAAGTCGCGGCCGGTTTTTAATTTTTTGAAATAATCGCCGGAACATAGAAGAAGCAGAAATCACTTTCGACCATTAGGGAGACTGACAAAAACTCTGGGAGCATCCGGGAACCGCACGGAAACCTTGGGTGGGGCGCAAAGTCTCCAGAGGTTTCCGTTCAGGTTTCCTAAGTGGGACAGGGGCATTACAGAGAAAATCCTAAGGTCTGCAATAAGGTAGGTTGGAAGATGGGGACTGAATCCTAATTTATGGCAGGACCATTCAGCAGTCTGTTAACAGCTACACCTGAAACATTTGTTATGTGCCTTCAAATTTCTGTGTCCTTTGGCTGATGAGAGAGCAGAGAAGAGGAAATGACTGAGGTGAAAAAGGTCCTCGACTATGTTGGCAGCTTTCCAGAGACAGTGTGAAATGTACATGGAGTCAATGGTGTGGAGGTTGGTCTGTGCGATGGGCTAGACTATATCCACAACTCAATGCAATGTATTGCAGTCTAGGGCAGAGCTGTTGCCAAACGAAACAGTGATGCATCATGAAAAGATGATTTCTACAGTGCATCCACAGGAGTTGGTAAGAGTTGTTGGAGACTTGCCAAATTTCTTTCGTCTTCTGAGGAAGTAAATCTGTAAGCGTGCTTTCTTGGCCATAGCTTCAATGTGGTTGGTCCAGGACAAATTGTTGATAATATTTACGCCTGGGAATTTGAAACTTTTGACTGATACTATTTTGGCAGCATTGATGCCGACTTGAGTATGCACTTCATTGGACTTCCGAAAGTCAATAACTAGCTCCTTTGCCTTGCTGACATTGAGGGAGAAGTTTGTTGTCTTGACACCATGTTTCGAAGCTCTGTATCTCCTTCCTGTATTCCGTCCTGTCATTGTCCGAGATCTGGCTCCGAGAAAGGCATCATTTGCAAACTTGTAAATGAAGTTTGAGCAAAATTTGGCTGCACAGTCGAGGGTGCATAGGGCTGAGAATCCAATCCTTGCAAAGCAACAGGGTTGAGAATTATCATGGAAGATGTGTTGTCACCTATCCTCACTGATTGTCATCAATGGAATAGGAAGTCAAGGATCCAGTAAAATGGTCGGACTAAGACATAATTCCTCTTACATAAAACGTCATTTGATACCAATTATTCTTTCCTTACGTCTCCATATTTTCCAGATAAGTGAATGTACTTTCAAAACAAAATCTTGTTTCCCCCTCCTGCTACCTCCCAAGCTAAGATGAGTTTAGTTATGGTTTCAGCACTTACCCTCACAAACTACTGTGTAACAATTATTTTACCAGTCTTTTCCACAGTGGTTTCATTCGAGACATTTGGAACTGTCAGTATAATTCAACCTAGGGATGCAATTGACTATTTTTTCTCAGCGGTTCGAATAAAGGCACTCATTATATCATATATTTGTGCTCCACAACTCTTTTATAAAGGTTATACTAAAGTCTTGCATTAGATAATAATATTTCTGCTCTTTCTTGCATTCTCCCCAGTTTAAACTATGCATATGTACTCATCAGAACTCAAATATTGATTAATTTCCCCTAAAAACATACACAAATAACTCAATTGTCATTTAAGAGCTTTAAGCAACCATATTGTTTTCTGGGTCAACAGTAACTTACTCTAACTGATGTAACTGTGGCAATGTTGTAGTCACGGCAGAGATGATTTACACAATAGGCCATCTTTAATGTGCAATGTCCTGTAAAAGCAAACAAAGGAAGTGTGGCAATGGGCATTTTAGGAGACTACTGACTAAACCTCAAACCACATACTCTCCCTGATCAATTCTTTGGATGAGATAGTAAAAAGATAGTAAAAAAAACAAAGAATTTGTTAGGTGACCAACAATATGCCTCCCAACCACCTTATCTCCCATATTTTGATTTTACAGATGTCAATCCAAGAATAAAGTTCTTTAAAAAATACATTTCATTAATTATAATCCTCTAGAGGCCATTTGGAGTATTATTTTAGGAAGGAACTGCAGATGCTGGTTTATACCAAAGATAGACACAAAATGCTGGAGTAACTTAACGGGTCGGGAATCATTTCTGGAGAAAAGGAATAGGTAATGTTTTACTTCGGAAGAAGAGTTCCAAACTGAAGCATCACCTAATCCTTTTCTCCAGAGATGCTACCTGACCCGCTTAGTTACTCCAGCATTTTGTGTCTAACTTTGGAGTATTGTGTTCAGTTTTGGCCACCCTGATATCGGAAGCTACACTCTAAGCTGGAAAGAGTATAGTGAAGGTTTACAAGGATGAAGTCAGGACTCGGCGGCCTGAACAATAAGATAAGGTTAGGCAGGCTAGAAATGTATTTCTTTGAGCGCAGGAGGTTGAAGGGTGATCTTGCGGACGTATATAAAATCATGAGAGGAATTTGTAACTTTGTAAGCGCCCTTTTTGGGCGACTATTGCATACCTAGGGTATGCAAGCAAAAAATGTTACTGTGACGTCAATTTATATTTCAATTCAATTCAACTTGGATAAGAAAGATTTCGAGGGATTTGGGCCAAACACAGGCAGGTGAATCTAACATAGTTGGGGCATCTTGGGCAGCATGGACAGGTTGGCCCAAAGGGCCTGTTTCCATGCAGTTTGACCGTAATTTCCTTTTTTTCCTATTCTTTTTCCTATGTTGTATTCACGTTTTTCATATTTGGAATCAATATTCTTGCTGAAAAATAATAAGGCACAGTAAGCAAACTCAACATAACATTTGACTTGTGCATTATGAAGTCTTAGTTAATATAAGTACTACTGTTCAAGCTGGTACTTCTGTTATATTCTATTAGCATTTTAATTGCTTCAGCACAATGACTGCACATTATAAATGATTAGTTTACCAATATTCTATTTTAGTCAGTCTCCCTGTGCTCATTCGGTTTAATTTCCCATCGAATACATGTAGCTCACCTCTTTGTTTTTAAAATAATTACTAAATATACATTCAGCATTTGTTGTATCCGTATTACAGCTTTTAAACTGTAACCGCCATCACTATTTTGCTCCCTACTTTAGTGACACTGGCATTCGGCATTGCACATCTCATTAACATTCTGTTTTTTAAACTTCTTTTACACATTCCAATGTTCTATTCAGAATGTATGTCCTTTTGTTTGAAGGTTTCATGCAGAACCTTGTCCGATACATTCATAGCCTAATAAAGCAATCTTATGGGGTGCGAGGAAGGGTGCCACTATTTTTTTTTGCATAAACATAAAAACGTCAAGGTGATTTGTGAGGTAGGATATTCTATTTGACCGTTTTCTGTTTTATCAATAAACTACCACAATGATCCTTCAAATTTCTTTCATCCTACACATGCTTCCTTCTTCCTGCATCTTCACTGTGGTTCTTTAGATGTCCTACTCTGTCTCATTCTTACAAGGACCTTGAAACTGCAGGACCTCTTATCTTCCCACATTCTATCTGTACTCCCACACTTAAAACACAGCAAAGCATTATTTAATTGCCACTTCCTCTTCCTGGTTTGCATCGGTTTTTCTAAACAGTGAAGCTCTTTAATGATTGTGTCCATCTATTCTATACAATCTTGCAATGTCTTCTACTTCCTTTCATTTTCATGGTGTTCTGCACTCTGCCCTCTTATTTAGGATTCCCTTATTTTTAAGTGCACAGTCCAATCTTTATTTTTCTTTAAGTTATGTGCCAATGTAAATCATAGTGTTCTAAAGACTAAGTGAGCCTTTAAGGTTTTATGAGTATTTCAAACCGAGCTGTGTCAGGAGGTATAATTAGAATTTCAAATAAGGAACACAATCTTCTCAGAGGCTTATTCCGTTGCTGGGATTGCTGGCACTGCAGTTAAAATTATTAAAATTCTGCGGTTCCCAAGACTGGCATTAGTTGTACAAGACAACAGCTTGCATGTAGTACAATATATATACCAGATGTTGCCATGATTAACATATGTAACTTACTATTTAATTTCACAGTGTTTAATTCCATTTGAAGTCTCAGTTGTTCACCCATTCTATTCTTAACTCATTTAATTGAACGTATTTGTTTAATGCTTTCTTTTTTTTGTGTATTTCTGATTGATTTCAACCATTACATCTTTATATTCAATTACTTCAGTCTTATGATCCAATCATGTCACATTAAAATCTGAGGTGACAAACATGACAGTTCAAACTTGCAGGACAATACACCATTTTGTGAGGTAAAATGGGGGGGGAAATGTAACAATTTCGCTAATTGAGAGGCTTTGTGATGTGGAACTAATTCAAATTCACAATTCATTTCAATGGGGATTGTTATTTTAAAGAAAATGTGTTTAATTATATAATTTAGTGTTAAATAAATGCAGGATGTGACTTAAAATTAAATCTATTAGGAGTATATTTATGGCAGTAAAATTATAACATAATACACAAAAGAACATTTCTAAAAGCACTTTGAGGTACAGGATTCGGAGAGGATGTTAAACGTTGTATGATCCTGTCAAAAAACGTTCATGGATGCTTCAAAGATGAGGAGAGATATGACACAGCAAAGAATTTGGTGAGGGAATCTTAGAATGAAGATTTCTCACCATGTATGGAACATTTGGGATGAATTTTGAAAAGTAGAGAGTACAAGTTCAATGGTAGACACAAAATGCTGGAGTAACTCAGCAGGATAGGCAACATCTCTGGAGAGAAGGAATGGGTGACGTTTCGGGTGGAGACCCTTCTTCAGACTGATGTCTGGGGAGTGGGTGGGACAAAGATAGAATGTAGTCGGAGGCAGTAAGACTGGTGGGAGAACGGGTGCTTGTCTGTGTGGAGTTTGTACGTTCTCCCCATGACCTGCGTGGGTTTTCTCCGAGATCGTTGGTTTCCTCCCACACTCCAAAGACGCACAGGCATGTAGGTCAATTGGCTTGGTAAATGTAAAAATTGTCCCTAGTGGGTGTAGGATAGTGTTAATATGTGGGGATCAAGATTCAAGAGAGTTTATTGTCATGTGTCCCAGATAGGACAATGAAATTCTTGCTTTACTTCAGTACAACAGAATATAGTAGGCATGAATACAGAACAGATCAGTGTGTCCATATACCATTATATCAATATATACACACATGAATAAATAAACAGATAGTGCAAATAAACAGATAATGGTCAATTAATGTTCAGAGTTTTTTTTTCAGTTGAGTTTAATAGACTGATGGCTGTGGGGAAGCAGCTATTACTGAACCTGGACGTTGCAGTCCTCAGGCTCATGTACCTTCTACTTGAAGGTAGCAGGGAGATGAGTGTGTGGCTAGGATGGTGTGGGTCCTTGATGATGCTGCCAGACTTTTTGAGGCAGCGACTGCGATAGATTCCATCGATGGTAGGGAGGTCAGAGCCGATGATGGACTGGGCAGTGTTTATTACTTTTTGTAGTCTTTTCCTCTACTGGGCGCTCAAGTTGCCGAACCAAGCCATGATGCAACCGGTCAGCATGCTCTCTACTGTGCACCTGTAGAAGTTAGAGAGAGTCCTCCTTGACATACTGACTCTCCGTAATCTTCTCATGAAGTAGAGGCGCTGATGTGCTTTATTTATAATTGCATCAGTGTTCTCGGACCAGGAGAGATCTTCAGAAATATGCACGCAGGATCTTCAGAAATATGCAAGAATTTGAAGCTCTTGACCCTCTCCACCATCGACCCGTTGATATAAACGGGACTGTGGGTCCCCATCCTACCCCTTCCAAAGTCCACAATCAGTTCCTTGGTTTTGTTGGCGTTGAGGGCCAGGTTAGTGTGCTGACACCATTTGGTCAGTCGGTCGATCTCCCTTCTATACTCTAACTCGTCCCTATCAGTGATACGTCCCACAACAGTGAGCAAACTTGATGATGGAGTTCGCACTATGACCGGCTACACAGTCATGAGTATAGAGTGAGTACAGCAGTCGGCTGAGCACGCAGCCTTGAGGTGCTCCCGTGCTGATTGTTATCGAGGCTGACACATTTCCACCAATACGAACAGTCTGTGGTCTGTGGATGAGGAAGTCGAGGATCCAATTGCAGAGGGATGCGCAGAGACTCAGATCTGAGAGCTTGGTAACCAACTTGGAGGGGATGATTGTATTAAATGCCGAGCTGTATTCAATGAATAACAGCCTGACCTTTGAGTTTTTGTTGTCCAAGTGGTCCAGAGCGGAGTGGAGAGCCAGCGAGATTGCATCCACCATTAATCTGTTGTGGCGGTAGGCAAACTGCAGTGGGTCCAGGTTTTTGTCGAGGTAGGAGTTGATTTGCGCCATGATCTACCTCTCAAAGCACTTCATCACCACTGATGTTATTGCCACTGGTCGATAGTCGTTGAGGCTTGTGAATTTATGGAATTTGAGGTTAATGTGAATTTATGGAATTCCCTGCCACAGAGGGCAATGGAGGCCAAGTCACTGGAAGGATTTAAGAGAGAGTCAGATAGAGCTCTAGGGGCTAGTGGAGTCAAGGGATATGGGGAGAAGGCTGGCACGGGTTATTGATAGGGGACGATCAGCCATGATCACAATGAATGGCAGTGCTCCAGCACCTATTTTCTATGTTTCTATGTTTCTATGAGGCACGTCACCTTGCTCTTCTTGGGCACCGGCATAATTGATGCCCTTTTAAAGCAGGTGGGAACCTCAGACCTCAGATGTGAGAGGTTGAAAATGTCCGTAAAAACTCCAGCCAGTTGGTCCGCACAGGTTTTTAGAACACGACCGGGTATACCATCAGGTCCAGGCACTTTTCGATGGTTCACCCCTCTGAAGGATTTTCTGACGTCAGCCTCTATGACTGAGCCTTAATATACCATCACAGCGAATGGGGGCTCGAGAAGGCACATCGCCTATCAAAGCGTGCGTAAAACACATTGAGCTCGTCAGGGAGTGATGTTTCGCCGACATTCGAGCTACCTCCTGATTTCGCCGTGTAGGCATGGACCTAGTGGGCCGCAGGACCTGTTCCTGGTGGGAACGGGGGGGGAAAGCAAGGGCTATTTGAATTTAGAGAAGTCAATGTTCATACAGCTGGGGTGTATGCTACCCAAGCAAAATATGATGTGCCGTTCCTCCAATTTGCGCTGGGCCTCACTCTGACAATAGAGGAGGCCCAGGACAGAAAGGTCAGATTTGGAATGGGAGGGGGAGTTAAAGTGCTGAGCAACCGGAAGATCAGGTAGGTTAAAACGGCCTGAACGGAAGTATTCAGCAAAACGATTGCCGAGCCTGCAACTGGTCTCACCGATGTACAGTTGACACCTGGAACAGCGGATGCAGTAGATGAGGTTGGAGGAGGTGCAAGTGAACCTCTGCCTCACCTGAAAAGACTGTTGATATCCTTGGATGGATTCGAGGGGGAGATAAAGGGACAGGTATTGCATCTCCTGCGGTTGCAGGGGAAAGTACCTGGGGAGGGGGTGGTTTAGGTGAGAATGGACGAGTTGGCCAGGGAGTTGCGGAAGGAATGGTCTCTGCGGAAAGCAGACAGGGGAGGAGATGGGAAGATGTGTCCAGTAGTGGGATCCTGTTGGAGGTGGCGAAAGTGTTAGAGGATTATATGCTGTATGCGACGGCTGATGGGGTGGAAGGTGGGGACAAGGGAGACTCTGTCCTTGTTACGAATGGGGGGAGGGGAAGCAAGGGCGGAGTTGCAGGATATCGAGGAGACCCCAGAGGGAGCCTCATCTAAAAATGGAAGAAGGAAACCCCCGATTCCTAAAGAATGAGGACACCGGTGATCTCGTGTGGAAAACCTCATCCTGGGCGCAGATATCTATCTGTCTGTCTGTCTAATCTTCATACATTATTTAGTGTCTTCCGTTTTGTCTCTACTATGTTCATTTTGTATCTGTTTGGGCATTTTTGACATGATTTTCAATAACAATTAAAGAACTTGCTAGAGTTTGGACCACTCACCATTCCCACCCTGAGCTTCCTATTTGTTCATTGGTCTGGTGATTCGAAATTCAGACAGTCAGGTTTGCTTTCTTTCCTCAAACCTTTGTTCTGAAGGCTTCATCTCTACTCTCCCCTCCACTTTTGGAAACGATCATGTGCAAAGCCAATAATACATTGATAGTTCTGATATCAATGGTTTATTATTGTCACGTGTAGTGAAGTACAGTAGAAAGCCTTGTTCTACATACTGTCCAAACAGATCAGATATATGATATATAAACACAATCAAGTCAAATTCAAGTACAATAGATAGAGCAAAATAGTAGATACAAAGGGCAGAATATAGTTCTCATTTAGACCTTCTACCAGTATTTCATATAAAATAAAGTTTAACCCTGATTCTTAAGTAATCTTTCAGAGGTCTATGTGTCCTTTTTAGCCACACGTGAGTTCCCAGAGGACTGCAGAATAGCCAATGTTGTGGAGGCTTTGGAGAGGGTGCTGAGAGGTTCAAGAGGCTGTTGCCTGGAATAAGGAATGTAAGCTATAATACTTAATGGATGATCTTTTCTTCTTAACTAGTGACACTTTAGTTCTAACTTCTAACATAGGATGAACCATCCGTCACTTTCATGCTGCCACGAACCCTTGGTATCCTAAATGTCTCATTCAGATCACCTTTCCATAATCATAAGACCATAAAACATAGGAGTAGAATTAGGCCATTCAGCCCATTAAGTCTACTCCGCCATTTGATCATGGCTGATCTATTTCTGGTTGATCTATTTCTGGCTGATCTGGCTCTCAATCTTCTACTGCTAGAAAAAAGAAATAAGGTATGGTGGAGGATCTTTGTAATTGGATTTTTAACCAGATTTTAACATCACAATTTGACATTCAATGCACTGAGGAAGGAAGTTAGTGAGGGTTGCTGGAGACTGGTATGTGATAGGCTGTGGTGTAATTCCAGACCATTTAAAAGCTTAATTGATGCCATCCTTTATATCATCCCATATTTTCTGATATTCACTGGCCTGGCATTTTTTTGGCATTTGGCAAAGTGTCTTAAATTAATAATGTGTGGTGATAATTCTCTTTGATGGCCCACAGCTACAAAATTCAGTATAGTGAGTGAGGCCCGAGACATTGTTGAATGTACAGAGGGCATTGCATCCTTTTTGTATTGAAAGTGCTGTCCAATACATGATGCATAATTCTGGAATAGAACAAGAATGGGAACTTGAATGGATCAGGTTACTGATGAAAACACGATGGGCTAGTGTGGTTTATGGCCAGGAGAAGGGTGAGGGCAAGGGTCACATTTGCAGTCAGCTGCTAAGGTCAAGGACAAGGTTGGCTTTATCTGTGGAGAATCATATTCAAAGTGGAGAAAGGCTTGTCTAGTGGTTTAGTTTAGTTTAGTTTAGTTTAGAGATACACTGTGGAAATAGTCCCACCAGCCCACCAAATCAACCAGCAATCCCCATTACACACACACACACACTATACACTAGGGACAAGTTAAAATATTTACCAAAGCCAATTAAACTACAAACCTATACGTCTTTGGAGTGTGCGATGAAACTGGAGCATCCGGGGAAAACGCACACCGTCATGAGAAGTATATACAAATCTGTTCAGACAGCACAGTAGTCAGACTTGAACCCGAGACTCTGCCTCTGTAAAGCAGCAACTCTATCGCTGCACACCCTTTTGTGGTTGTGGATATGCTGAAGGTTGAACTTATATTTGGCTTTTGGCAACAAGACTCAGTCCAATAATTACATGGAGCAAAGTTTGGGTTAACAATGTTTGTTAGGGGCTAGCTTTAGGCACCAATGCAGATGCCTTCATGAACAGCACAAACAGTCATATCAGACCCTAAGATGACCCAGAAGAACTCTTCATGATCTATTTGGAACCTTCCTGATTTTATTTTTAACAGCAGTATTTTAATTGACATTCATATGTTTTCTCAAATGATGTACGAAGTGATAGACTGCACTTGATTTTTCAGCTTACACCCCTATTGCTATCCTGATCTTGGCCCCCTGTGTATTCCCATTTCCTTCTCTCTGCTTTGGTGGTGGGATTTCAACAGTCTTGTCCATACTTCCTCTACCTTCACTGTAAAAATGTCTGAAAATCCAGACAATCAGTTGTAGTTTTGATTCTCTTTGTCGAGAAAAAAAAATCCTGCTGTTTCATCTTTTTGAAGTATTTTAGTGCATTTTACTACATTATGTGCCAGTTGCTGTTGATGGTACTGGGTTTTGAGTTGATGCTATTATATGTTAAGATGCTCAGAAATGAAGAAAGGAAATTAGCCCAATTGGGAAAGAGAAAAGGCTTTGATGTGGAGTTTGAAGGTCAGCTAAGAGGCTGTTGTATTCAGCATAACCCCCACAGGACATCCAGAGGCATGAACCAGCTAAACATTTAGCTTAGTTTAGAAATACCCTGTTGAAATAGGCCCTCCACTGCACCAATATTGTGCCAACCAGTAATCACCATACACAAGTTCTATCCTAAATACTAGGGACAATTTACAGAGAGTCCAATTAACCTACAAACCTGCATTCCTTTGGAATGCGTGAGGAAACCAGTACACCCGGGAAAAAAACCATGGTTTCACAGGGAGAATGTACAAACTCTGTAAAGATAGCACCTGCAGTCTGGATCAAACTCAATTTCTGGTGCTTTCAGACAGTAAATCTACCACTGCGCCACCGTGCCACTAATGTAAAATGCATTGTGTTGTGTTTTGTTGTGTAACACCTTTTCAGTTCTGAATTCAACATGTGAAATGAAAAATGGCAGGCATGACCAGGAAGGAAATAAATAGGAAGCTAATTATAGCTCTCATTACATCTATTCCTTGGGCATAGTTTTGTAGGCCCGAATAAGGAAACATTTTTTTTTCAAAAAGATACTCTCACTTAATTCCTTTTAAGCACATTTGCCTCACAATAACAGTTGTGAAAATGCACAATTACTTTAGTGTTCAACAAATGTATCAATTACATTTTTTATATACTTTATATCAAAACCATTAGACTGATATCAAACGTGAAAATTGATGCATTACAAATCCAGGAGTTACAATATAGCTCATTGCTGATGTAAGCAGAAGAATTTTATTGCTTTTATGGAATTGTGATTTTAAGCAGAAAGCTCAATGATTAAAATCATTCTGGTTCAACAGACATACTCTGAAATGCTTTCATAAGGTTTTTCCTTATTTGGTAATGTTGTGCAGTCGGTTCAATTGCTGTCTTGACAAAGTATAGAAGCAATGTTTGAAAGAATTATGATTTAGGTATAGCAAAATGATTAATGCAACTCTGCTGAGATGGGTAACAATTAATGTGGAAACAAAGCTAAGTTCACTGCTAAAGTTAACAAGGATGGCAGTTTATTGTTGATTTACATGCTATGCCATTTTCCCCAATCAGCTTCTGTAAAACATCAGCAAAATATATGTAGCATTAGCTTCAAACTCCATCTACAAACCCATTTGGAAGCACAAAATGAAACCGAATTGAACTAAAACTATACTAGACTTGAGCAATCAAAATGCAAATTAAACTACAAATGACCCAGTTGCCAAACATGTTTTGTGGTACAGTTAGAGTTCTATTTGTATTAGGCCATTTTAACACCAAATTGTCCTTTTTCAATCACACTTGTGTCATGACCTCGAGAATGCATTTCTATCTCTTGGCTCAAAATAAATCTCCTATTTTACTTATTGATTACCTTCCTTTTCAATTTTGATGAATAATAATTTTCCTTTAGAATCTTCCTTCTGGATCATTTGGGTGCTCAAGACCCAAAGAGATTCTGAGATAGTCAAGGTCACAACTTCAGCTGATAAATTGCTCCATCCTACATTTAACACAATACTAGACTAAGTGGGACCCATTGGGTCCCATGTTCACATGGGAGCGCTGGTCCCCAATGCAATATTTCACCTCTCCACCAATTCCAATATTGGTGGCCAATGGGATGGGGGGGGCTTTCTGGAGCGCTAGTATGGGTGTTGTGGGCTGAAGGGACTGGTTTCCGAGAGGGCTAGTATGGACATTGAGGGCCAAATGGATCCTTGGGGTGGCAGCCCAGTCACTCAAGCTGGATGTGCTGGCAGCTCACTCATGGCTGGTGGGCTGGCAGTTGACTCATGGCTATTCTTTGAAATTCCATTTCAAGCAGGTTGCAAGGCCACCAAATTCAAATGCAGTTTCCTACCAATTCAAGCAGGGTGCAAGGCCACGTAATTCAAGTGCAGTTTCTTACCACTTCAAGCGGTGCAAGGCCACCAAATTCAAGTGCAGTTTCATACCACTTCAAGCAGGGTGCAAGGACATCAAATTCAAGTGCAGTTTCCTACCACTTCAAGCAGGGTGCAAGGCCACCAAATACAAGTGTAGTTTCCTACCACTTCAAGCAGGGTGCAAGGCCACTGAATTCAAGTGCAGTTTCCTACCACTTCAAGCAGGGTGCAGGGCCACCAAACTCAAGTGCAGTTTCCTGCCACTTCAAGCAGGGTTCAATACAACCAAATTCAAGGGCAGTTTCATGCCACTTCAAGCAGGGTGCAAGGCCTCCAAATTCAAGTGCAGTTTCATGCCACTTCAAACAGGGTGCAAGGCCACCAAATTCAAGTACAGTGTCATGCCACTTCAAGCAGGGTGCAAGGCCACCAAACTCAATTGCAGTTTCATACCTTTTCAAGCAGGGTGCAAGGCCACCAAATTCAAATGCAGTTTCATATCATTTGATGCAGGGTGCAAGTCCACCAAATACAAATGCAGTTTCATTCCATTCCATGCAGGGTGCAAGGCCACCACATTCAAATGCAGTTTCATACCATTTCAGGCAGGGTGAAACCACCATAAAACCACCATAAACCAAACAAAACATCACATAAACACCACACTCACAGTTTAGTAGACATTCAGTGTGTTCAGTTGATTCACAGCTCAGACAGATTTGTGACCTCTCCCTCCCCCATCTTGCAGAGACTGAGCCACACCCACACTTCCGGGTTTTATATTCCCTCCCCCCTCCCACCGGAAGGGGCATGGCCTTCATGGCGTGATTGACAGGAGAGAGATTCTCAACATTTTTTCACAATAATAACACTTTTATTTTTCATTGATGGGAAGAATCCTCTGCACCTGATGAGCGGAGGGGGACTGGGTAAGATGGCCAAACATTACAGCAGTAAGTGGTAGCGTTTTATCTAAAATCAATATACAGTGTAAACAGGAAGTGGTCAATTTTAGACTTTTAATCATTTGCCATTTCAAACCAACCACCACCATCCATTTTCTGTGCTTTATTTCAAACCAACCACCACCAACCATTTGCTGTGCTTTATTTCAAACCAACCACCACCAACCATTTGCTGTGCTTTATTTCAAACCAACCACCACCAACCATTTGCTGTGCTTTATTTCAAGCCAACCACCACCAACCATTTGCTGTGTTTTACTTCAAACCAACCACCACCAACCATTTAGTGTGCTTTATTTCAAACCAACCGCCACCAACCATTTGCTATGCTTTTTCAAACAAACCACATTTTCATTTTCAAACCACATTAAGGGCACTCAAGGTCAGTAAAACCACACTCACAGTTAAGTAGACATGTGTTCAGTGTTATTCACAGCTCAGACTGAGAGACGTGACCCTCTCTCTCCCCCATCTTGCAGAGACTGACTGAGGCACTCAACACTTCCGGGTTTTATAGTCCCTCAGGAAGGGGCGTAGCCTTCAGGAGAGAGAATCTCAACATTTTTTAAACACTGATAACATTTTTATTTTTCATCAATGGACAAAATCCTGCGCAGCGGAGGGGGACTGAGTAAGATGGCCAAAAATCACAGCCATTAGTGACAGCGTTTTTTTCTAAAATCAATATACAGAACAACAGGAAATGGTCAAGATCAGACTTTTAGTAATATAGATGTCATCCTGAGAAAAGATTTAATGATGGCACTATCAAGAGCCACTGGAGGATCATTAAGGTATTAATTGTCACTCAAAATTGCCTGCTTGTGCTTATTGACAAGGTTACAAGATATTTTGGTGGTCACTGCGTGACTTAACATTAGTGCCTGAATCCTTCCATACATCCTTCCACCTGTTTAGGAGTAAAATCCTTGTTGTTGATGTCGATGATTTCACACATGATTGAGCGGCATATTATCTTTAAGATGATTTCAGACATGATTCCGCGGCATATTATCTTTAATATTTCCTTGCTGTGGACTTTCAAGGAACCTTTGAAGCACTGAACACTTTGCTATGACTTCACCAACACTCTGTCCACATTTGTCATGGAATGCTCTCAGGACTTTAACTATAAGGAAAGATTTAACTTCTTCTCTACCTTGTATGATTTATCAGAAGAACGGGAGGATTTGATCATGGGTTTGTTGCAAGATACTCCTTGGTCTGCAGAAGGAAAGGTAGGAGGACCTTGTGGCAGGCAGAGCAGCCTACTACACTATCTGGCTCTAGATGTATCTGCTTCAGCAGAATGCATCACAAGGGAAATAAGGGCAAGACAGACAATGTTGTCCCTACAGGTACATGATGCATTCTTTAGATGGAGGGCAAGACAGACAATGTTGTCTCTACAGGTACATGATGCATTCTTTAGATTCTTCAATGTTATGCCTGAGTACCGATGAAACTTCTCACATTTTCCTAGGTCATCATGAAAACACCAATGGATGTCAGCTGATGTGTTCTGTGGAACCAAGAAAACTGCCTCCAATTAGTGCTTGGTTGTTAACCCTGAATGTGTATCTTTTAACACCTCCGTGCAAAATGAAATTATGCTGGCACCAGTTTGACTGTGGTAACAAAACACTTGCACTATGTCATTCTTAAGCCTTCAGCAAAATAATCCTCTTATTCTCTAATTTCAATTCTTTACTTTAAATGATTCACATCTTGGTTAAAATTATTAAATTCAGGAATCGCAGTGGAATGCAATAAATGTTTGGGTATTAATATCTTATTAGCAAGGTACCATTTTTGCAATGTTAATTCAATTAATCAATAGTACACATTATGATCCCCTATAAAATCTGAAAGTTGTTTAGAGGTATGTATGATTCGTTTTTTTTTTAGTTTAGAGATACAGCACGGAAACAGGCCCTTCGGCCCAATGAGTCCGCGCTGACCAGCGACCCCTGCATATTAACACTATCCTTCACACACTCGGGACAATTTTTATATTTACCAAGCCAATTTACCTACATACCTGTATGTCTTTGGAGTGTGGGATGACACCGAAAATCTAGGAGAAAACCCACGCGGGTCACGGGGAGAACGTACAAACTCCGTACAGGCAGCACCCATAGTCGGTATCGAACCTGGGTGTCCTGCGCTGCAAGTGCTGTATGGTAGCAACTCTACTGCTGCGCCACCGTGCTGCCCGTATGTATCTTTGGGTAGGCATACATTATGCCTAAGACAGATGCAAAGTGCTGGAGTAACTCAGCAGCATCTCTGGAGAAAAAGAATAGGTGACATTTTGGGAGGGGAGGGGAGGGGAGTGTGAGTGGAAGTTACTTAAAATTAGTAAATTCATTGTTCATACCGCTGGATTATAAACTACCCAAGTGCATTATGAAGTGTTGTTTCTCCAATTTGCATGTGGCGTCATTCTGGCAATGGAGGGGGCCCAGGACAGAAAGGACACTATGCTTCCCTGCTGAAGGAAGGTAAGCTACTCAGTCAAGATACTTTCTGGATGCGTGATATTATCATGATTACGTTATTTCTATAGTGAACACCAATGCATTTTGACATTTAAATACCAATGGTATTTAAATGATTAACATTTGGAAGAAGTTGAAATATCTTTAGCACAAAATGGATACACAAATTAAATTGGAACTTGAAGCAGATATCCTTCATTTACAGGTGTGTAGGAAGAAACTGCTGATACTGGTTTAAACCAAAGATAGACACAAAAAGCTGGATTAAGTCAACGGGATGCTGCCTGTCCTGCTGAATTTCACCAGCTTTTTGTGTCTATCTTTTCTTCATATACAAGTGTCTAATGACTCGGATCTAATAAGACTGGAGCACTCCCAAGAAAACAACTACAGACTTTGTTTAAAAGTAAATAAATGAAGTTGGGGTAGTCATTTGAACCAGAAATCTTCATTCCAGATTTTGGAAAATTTGGACGCAACTGATGATTTATCCATCCAAAATTATGGTGGTGGTGGGGAGGAGTGTGATTGGAAATCACAAAGACACACCAATAACAAACTCTGCTGTTAACCTTTCACAATTTTTTTTAATACCATTTGTCTACATTCATAAATATCCCTGATTTGAAGTGTCTATCGATAACACCATAAAGTTACTGACATGATTGAATTAGGCCAGCAGTGCAAAGGAGATGAATTGATATGTAAAAATGTAGTCACGAACGCAGGTATGTCATTTTTTTAGCACATCTGTGTTAGTTCAAACACTAATGAGCTCAATAATTCACCGAATATGAGCTAAAATGGACAAGAGAACAGTTTATGCGTGGATAACTGATACTTCTGCAAATGAGGCCAGGATATGCAATAGATACTATGTTTTTAAACTATTGCTAGATATCGGCCAAAAAGACATCTACCTGCCCCCACCACACAAGCTTAAACTGGCTCTACCATACGCCATTACCAATAGCTTTGAATCTCAATAGAAAAAAAAGGTATATCTTTACTTACAGCAATCTGTAGCAAAAAATGGATCTAATGGCCATAAACATTGCACTGTTTATGGTTAGCGTAATGAGAAGTTTCCACTCCAAACCAGATCTCCAAAGGGAACAGCGTGAGGGTTCCTATTTCAGAAAAGCTTCTGGAAGTTCAAAATTTATAACATTCCACAAAAACCTCAATTAGGCAGAGGTGAGTAAAAGCTTCCCTATTTAATAATGAATGGATTTGGTTCAACCTCAGCCCAATATAAATTGAACAGGATATGAGAGTATATTTTAGGGCTTATTTAAAATGCCCCTACTTGAGCCAGTAAAGTGATGATCATTTCTGTATAATTGCGACCATCTGTATTAATCATATGTTCATAAAAATTACAATTGCCAGTCAAGGTTTTGCAGGACTGCGGAAATAACACTTTTCTGTTTTTTCTATAACTTCTTTATTGATGGCTGTTTGCATGTAATTGAGGAGAGTTACTTTTTAACATGCTGGGTAAGCAGAAATATGGCCTGGATACAAAACAGTACATTTACACTTCAGCTGGAGATATTTCAATGCAAACTGGTCTCCAGTGCTGTTTTTTATGTACTGTAAATCTGCAAAATAAAAGCATAAGAGATAAATTGCTTATTTAGTACCAACATATTTTAAATGCTGTTTTTTTTTTTTCTCTCTGGTCTAATTGAGGCAGACCAGGCTCCTATCAGTGCACTAAAACCAGTATTCAAATCCAGAGTAATATTTGTGGATCAGAAAGGTTTAGGTCATCGGGAGGACACATAGAACACAAAAAAAGCACCACTGCAATGCTAAAACAGTCTCAAAAGAGCATATTTACTGATCATGGTGTGAAAGCAGAAGGTCCTAAGCTTGACAAGCTCACCACCTTCTCACAGAGCCAAGCACCTGGGACTTTCTCGGTTTGGCCCCAATGAATAATTTATGCAAATCTCCTGGTCCATAATAGCCCCTTCAAGGGAAGGTTGCCAATGAAGAGAGGCAGCAAGCAGCACATGGCACTTGTCCATCAAAATTAAAGATGTCTTGTACTTAAGATAATCGGATACATTGCAGAGATGAAACAAAAATCATACTGTGTCTGCAAAAGGAATTACAATAGATGATAGACAATAGGAGAAGGCCATTCGGCCCTTCGAGCCAGTACCGCCATTCAATGTGATCATGGCTGAACATCCCCAATCAGTACCCTCTTCCTGCCTTCTCCCCATTTCTCTTGATTCCGCTATCTTTAAGAGTCTTATCTAGCTCTCTCTTGAAAGAATCAGAGAACCGGCCTCCACCGCCCTCCGAGGCAGACAATTCCTCAGACTCACAATTCTCTGTGGGAAAAAGCGTTTCCTCATCTCCGTTCTAAATGCCTTACGCCTTATTCTCTGTGGCCCCTGGTTCTGGACTTTCCCGACATCGGGAACATGTCTCCTGCCTCCAGCGTGTCCAAACCCTTTATAATCTTATATCTTTCAATAAAATCCTGTCTCATTCTTCTAATTTCCAGAGTATACAAGCTCAGCCGTTCCATTCTCTCAGCATATGATAGTCCCGCCATCCCGGGAATTAACCTTGTAAACCTATGCTGCACTGCCTCAGTAGCAAGAATGTCCTTCCTCAAATTAGGGGACCAAAACTACACACAATACTCCAGGTGTGGTCTCACTAGGCCCCTGTACAACTGCAGAAGGACCTCTTTGCTCCTTTACTCAACTCCTCTTGTTATGAAGGCCAACATGCCATTCGCTTTCTTCACTGCCTGCTGTACCTGTGTGCTTACTTTCATTGACTGATGAACAAGGACCCCCAGATCCCGTTGTACTTCCCCTTTTCCAAACTTGACACCATTTAGATAATAATATGCCTTCCTGTTTTTGCTACCAAATTGGATAACTTCACATTTATCCACATTAAACTGCATCTACCATGCATCTTCCCACTCACCCAACCTGTCCAAGTCACTCTGCATTCTCATAGCATCCTCCTCATTGGATGGATGGACATAGGAAAGAGTGTGATTTGTCAAATTATGGGGGATGAGCAGACAATTAGTATTGATAGGATTGCATTGCAAGAAGAATATGTAGAGTCATAGGGCAAAATATTCTCCTTCCAAATCAAGCTAATCTATAATTTCTTAGCTCTAAATTCTATATGGACCTTAAAAATATTTCAGCTTTAACAAAGTGCACGGATACCAAAGTGTACCTCACCCTAATAGAGACTATAGCGGGAAAAAATGGGGAAATTAACACAGGAGATGGAAATATAAACTGATCGACAGCAAAATTAAAGTAGGCTGGTTCTTGCTGGAGAGGCGGACAGGCCACTGTATAATTAAAAGATAGAAGTATTGTCCTATTTAATATTCCAGGACTTTGTCCATGATGGTCATAAGAGCAGCTTACTTGACCTGTGAAAACTGCAAATGAGGATTGCATGCAGAGCCTGTGAAATGAAAGGACCGAAACATAGAAACATAGAAACATAAAAAATAGGTGCAGGAGTAGGCCATTCGGCCCTTCGAGCCTGCACCGCCATTCAATATGATCATGGCTGATCATCCAACTCAGTATCCTGTACCTGCCTTCTCTCCATACCCCCTGATCCATTTTGCCACAAGGACCACATCTAACTCCCTCTTAAATATAGCCAATGAACTGGCCTCAACTACCTTCTGTGGCAGAAAATTCCAGAGATTCACCACTCTCTGTGTGAAAAATGTTTTCCTCATCTCGGTCCTAAAAGATTTCCCCTTATCCTTAAACTGTGACCCCTTGTTCTGGACTTCCCCAACATCGGGAACAATCTTCCTGCATCTAGCCTGTCCAACCCCTTAAGAATTTTGTAAGTTTCTATAAGATCCCCCCTCAATCTTCTAAATTCTAGTGAGTACAAGCCGAGTCTATCCAGTCTTTCTTCATATGAAAGTCCTGACATCCCAGGAATCAGTCTGGTGAACCTTCTCTCTACTCCCTCTATGGCAAGAATGTCTTTCCTCAGATTAGGAGACCAAAACTGTACGCAATACTCCAGGTGTGGTCTCACCAAGACCCTGTACAACTGCAGTAGAACCTCCCTGCTCCTATACTCAAATCCTTTTGCTATGAATGCTAACATACCATTCGCTTTCTTCACTGCCTGCTGCACCTGCATGCCTACTTTCAATGACTGGTGTACCCTGACACCCAGGTCTCGTTGCATCTCCCTGAAGCAGGAGAAACATTTCACAAGTCCAACCGCCAGAACCACTTTCTAGATACCAAAACATATGTGGAATAGAATGTGTCCTATTAAACTTGCTCTGCATTTACATATATTTCATGCTAAATTTTCACACAAGCAAAGAATTTCAATTTGTTGGAGCAGCCACAAATCCTTTGGAACAATTCAAGGGGCACCAGTGAACTTTCCCAGTTCCCTGACCTGTATTCATCTACCAAATAAAGTTAGTAAAACATCTCACATAATTTTACTTCGGAGTCACGTGAGTGACTACGTGAAGAAGACCTCGCTCGTGCGCATGCGCGTCATATCGTCGTTCGCATGGTGAAGCACCGGACTGGCAGGCACGTCGCTGCCTGCCAGCGGTAAGTTTAAACTAAAAAGGTAAGATTATTATTTCTTACCTGTGTTTGATTCCGTGCAGGAACATCTTTTTACAGAGGTTTCCTGTCGGTGTTTTTTCGCGAAGGCCGACGAGGGAACCAGCTACGGGCTGTGGGGAGACCCCGGTTCCGACCGCGGAAGCGGGTAGCTGGAGAAGGTCGGGTTCGTGATTTTAGTCACTGACAACATGGTCATTAACTTCCAGATGCTGGGGAAATATCCCAGTTGGGTGGCACTGCAGCACAGCGTTAGAGTTGCTGCCTTGCAGTGCCAGAGACCCGGGTTCAATCCTAGCTATGGGTACTGTCTGTACAGATTTTGTACATTCTCAGAGGACAACGTGGGTTCCTCTGGATGCTCCGTTTTAGAGCGGTCAGCCCTATTGCTGGGAGGGTTCTCCTCCGATAATATATATAGATGCTGGGGTTCCCCGCAGTGGTGTGGTAAAACCGATTAGAACGGTCAGCCCTAGTGCCAGGAGGGTTCCCCTCCGGTAATATATACAGATGCTGGGGTTCCCGGGGAGTCGAAAACCAGCAGCAATGCGGCTCCCAGACTGCAGTGGTCCCCAGGATATGGGATAAAACTAACCAGAATGGTCAGCATTAGTGCCGGGAGGATTCCCCTCCGGTAAGGTATAAAAATTTGGAGGTTGGCCAGGATAGAGCTCTTAATGGAGAGGATGCTCCATCTAGACACACTAGGGAGTTGTGTCAGCGTGGGCCTATGGGAGAGCCCGCGCCAGCAGCGCCTAGAACAGAGCTGCTTAATGTGGATGCCTAGTCTGTGGTAGCGCTGGACCTATGGGAGAGCCCGCACCAGCAGCGCCTTTGGACTGGGCTGCTTATAGTGGATGCCCAGTCTATGGCAGCGCCAGCCTATGGAAAAGCCTGCGCCAGCAGCGCCTTGTGACAGGGCTGTTTACTGTCTCCCTCTAGGAGATAGCGGATCAGTATAAGTCTGACGCCGAGTCTATGGCAGCCCTAGCCTATGGAAGAGCCCGCGTCAGCAGCGCCTTGTAACAGGGCTACTTAATGCCTCTCTTTTTTGGAGGAGGAAGCATGCCGGGTCAGTATAATCTGACACCAAGTCTGAGGGTAGAGCTGTGGAGCATACCCCAAGGGATGAAGGTACCATTCCTGGCAGCAAGGTTTTCAATCCGAACACAATGCAGCTCAGGGGGGACAGCTGCCGAATCTGCTATTTAGGTAAGACCTATTCAACAGGGAAAACCTGGAGGACGAAGCTGTTGGACTAATCAAGGCCAACAATGAGCAAAGCTTGATCGTTTCAGCGATAACGCACCCCACGTCTTCATCGGCAGTAAGCGGTTCACTGAAGCTGGTGGCAGCATGAAAGCGGGCAAGAGGCTCCACGCACTCTGCCAGTTCTACTCTACAACTAAGGACCACTTACAAGTTGGTAAGATTTACACTTGTTTGCACAATATACAAATGATTAAGACATAATCATCTCCTTAGAGGCATCTAACCATGTAAAACTGGACAATACTAGTACTAGTAGGGTCCAGGCACCGACCTGTAGGGTCCAGGCGCCGACCTGTAGGGTCCAGGCGCCGACCTGTAGGGGTCCAGGCGCCGACCTGTAGGGGTCCAGGCGCCGACCTGTAGGGGTCCAGGCGCCGACCTGTAGAGGGTATGGCTGCCTAGCCTGCAGCTGTCTGTTTTTTCATCTTTTTTCTTATTTTTAGTTAGTTTAGTGTTTTGTTTTTGAGGAGTTCTAGCTTTTTTATGTGTGGGGGAGGGGGGGGGGGAAGGGGGAAACTAATTTTCAGGGTCCCTACCTGGTTGGAGATGCAGCTTTTCTCCGGGCTGCACTTTCGACCCGTCCTCGCGGCCTACCAGCGGGCCTGGAGCGGCGTTTCCTGAGGGGGCCGCCCGGGGCATCGGAGGCATCGGCGGCGGCTGCGGAGCTGCGGGTCCGAGGAGCGAGGGGACCGCCCTGAGCCTCGGCATCGGCGGCACCGGCATCGGCGGCGGCGGCACCGGCATTGGCGGCGGCGGTACCGGCATCGGCGGCGGTGGCACCGGCATCGGCGGCGGCAGAGCTGCGGGTGTGAGGACGGCGGTGCTGCGCTGGAGCGCCATTGCAGGGCGGGCGGTGCCTTGCCTGAGTCGCCGCGCTGGAACTCCGGTGAGCTGGGACTGGCGTTAAAAACATCGCGGAGCTGCGGGCGGCGGCGCCGAACTTACATCGGGAGCCTGGGATCTCGCGACGAGACCGCCAGTTGAGCTCCATTCGGCGTGGCCTTGTCGGCTCCGGAAGCCACGGTCTCGAGTAGGGAGGCGGCCGTTCCAGGGTTCCCAAGCCGCTGAGAGGACTCTCCCGACGCCGGAACACCATCACCCGGCGAGGACGGCCTGGAACATCGGGCCTCCGTAGAGGCAACTGTGGAGGCCTCAATAGGCCCGACTATGGGTGAACATTGGGGATGGGACTGGACTTTGTGCCTTCCCCCATAATGGGAACCATTGTGGGGGGATGTTTTTATGTTTTTATGTTGAAGCTATTTATTATTGCTATGTTTGTATTCTTTTTTATGTGCTGCATTGGCAAAAAGAATTTCACTACACCTAGGTGTATGTGACAATAAATTCAACCATTCAACCTTTCAACCTTTCAACCTTTCCAAGCAGGTTGGAATTGGGCCAGATTTGTGTTTTAGGCAGGCTCATTATTTTTGGCCAGGATTGCCTTCGAAACAGGCTCGTGAAAATGGGCAGAGATGTTTTTTCAAGGCAGGTCCAGAATTGGGGGCAGAATTGTCTTTCGACACAGGGTCGGAATTATGTCCAGAGTTGTCTTTTAAGACAGGACAGAATTATCAGATAGGCTCAGTATTATGGCCAGAATTGTCTTGCAAGACAGGCTCGGAAATTAGGCCAGAGTTGTTGTTTAAGGCAGGCACAAAATGATGGCAGGCGTGGCCTGTTCATTATGAAAGATGGCTGATTAACAACTGTTTTTTCATAGGGTGTTCCCATTTACAGGGATCATCGGAGATATTTGGAGGAGGCAATTGCTATGATGAGGCAATAATAACAGTATGATGACAATAAGCATTCAAAGCGGACTACTTAGAGTTCAAAAGCACTGTTATGCCTTGTCTGGATGATATTTTAATGCTGTAATTTTCAGTCTCAAACTATATTTGAGAAATTGGGCTCCTCTATACAGTAGAAATTAAGTTGTTACCAATTAGACTTGTTAGTTATTGGGATTTGCCTTTAACTATTAATTGGCCTATGACGCCGTCCTGGGCAACAGATTGCAGTTAATAGAAACCTGTAACAGCCTTGTGGTTATAATCAGCCTCTATCCATTAAGACTAATTGGCAATATAATAGCTGTGATTCAGCTGTGCAAGTGGGAGAATTGACATCATGCTAAATGGCAAACTCTAAAGTGCCATGTAGGTCATTGTTAATACACCTATGCTATTACTAGCTGAAGCTACCAAAGTCACTATGATGGACAAACCGTATTCAGCATTGTTCCAGCAGTTGGTCAGTCAATATTGCAGTTATATTGCAAAATAATGCTAATGGCCCTAACGTGGGAAATTGCGAAGGTCATCTCCAGTTTGGAGGTGGAGTAGATTTGCATGAATTACCAATTCTTCAGATATTGGTATCAACTATCTATAGACCCTACGTGCATTCAATGGGTTAAAGAGTGATTGAGCGAATATGCATAATCTGCATGCTCATCTTCAGGTTGATACACTATGATGGTGGCATATGTTAGTCACATAGGTGCAATCAAGTAAATGTATCCTGTAATAGTTTACCTAATCTCATTTGCCACTGGTGTATCATCAAGCACAGATCAATGACAACACAGAATGGGTGTTGGATCACACAGTATTTATGAATTTCTGGTTCAATGAAAGACCGAATATCAATATGTTGCTTTCATGCTTATTCACAGGTTGTAAAAATATGTGGCATAACAGTGGTGAAAGATACATTCTCGCTACAAGAAGGTGGAATGGTCTTTTTATATCTTCCTCCATTTTGCCTCGTCAGTCGGGTCTTCAAATAAAGTCATCAAGATCCCGCTTTAGGTTTTTCCTAGTCTGATTGGCCTATGCAGCTTAGATTCCCGATTTGTCGGGAATAATAATACAACCTTATACGGTTATTCTAAATGTAAATTTTTGCTGGTTCAGGCAGTGGCTCGGGAAATCAGCCGTTGTATGTTAAAATCAATTTATGCTCTGCAGATTCTGAATAGACTGCCCTACGGCTTGAGTTGGCAAACTTATCCTTGTATGTGTTCACTCCATAGTGCCGAGATAACACCAAAAAAGGAAAAAGCAGTACATTTCCTTTTCAGGAGATGGGAAGTGTTGTTTAATGCTAATGTTACATTTAAAACGGTACAGATTACTGACGTCTTGGAGTTAATTTTAAATGGTCTTTTGACAATAATTGAGTTATAGGTCCATTAATTGTGCCAACGTGTTTTCCCATCATATTTACTGCAGCAAACGGGGCCCACTCTGTCGGGTTCACCCCGGATATCGAGTTTGTAAAGGATATCTTTAACTCAAGTTCTCCCAGGACAAGTACAATGCAGTATGGGATATTGACATTGTGTTAACACAATTTCACAAGGGGGTTCCAGTTACATCCTTAGTTTTGGCCAGCTCTCATAAAGTAGTTATCCTACTGGCGCTGGTTTAGTGCACCAGGTTCAGTCGCTACATATTGCGAAGGGACAGGATGATTACATCTGTAAATAATATATAATATTTTATGTTTATAATTACTTAAGCACAGCAGAAGGGGTGTCAGGTCTCAAAATAGTTCAAGGCATACCCAGGGACCATTGGCCATGTGAGGGCACACATATATACAACAATACATCAAGGTCACCAAGAGCTTTCAAGGCTCTGAACCTGCAATGCTTGTTAGTACACAAAACGTTATAAAACTTATCTGATCAGACAATTTCCAGGTGATAAAATGGGGTTGATTTATGCAGGAGTAGATACTGATTTCCAGATTTCACTGCACCAGGGCTGTTACAACATCAGCAGCAAGGGTTATTTACGTTCAGCTGGGCCGCATCCTAATGGCTGCAGCATGGTCAAACGAACGATTTTCCAAACATTTTATAATAACCCATTGCCAGACCAAGGGTATTTGTCAACTCTATTTTACGTTTTATTTATAGTTCCACCCGGATGAGAGGTGTTACTATTATTATTACTTCATTTTACAGCATCAGCATGTTTTAAATCTAGGTCATGACTGTATGCATTATGAATGTTTCCCTCATCTGTCAATGAAGCAGTTGTGGTTGTGTAGACTCGTTTCTCATGGCATGAAATCACAGAGCTTTGAAATCTTCATGTAGTCACTCACGTGACTCCAAAGTAAAATAGTAAGATTAAACGAGAACTTACCAGTTTGAAGTTTGATCTTTATTTTATGAGGAGTTACGTTGGTGAGTACGTGCCCTCCACTCCCAACCCTCTCTCACAAAGGTCATCTGGTGGTTCTAGGTTTCTGATCTTACAATGACACTTCAATTACTGTTATTCTGTGATTTCACACCGCTGCTTTGAAGATTGACGCGCATGCGCACGAGCGGGGTCTTCTTCACGTACTCACCAACGTAACTCCTCATAAAATAAAGATCAAACTTCAAACTGGTAAATGTTCTCATTTAATCTTACTATTAAAAAGGCTAGCCATGGCTCAGTGTCAGCACATTCACTTCTGTGTCAGAAATTGTCATTTCAAACTTTATCTGTGTGACATGAGCACAGAGGTAAGAAAGCAATTTGGTGCAGAACTGCAGGAATGTTGCTCTGCCAAGTGGCATTTTTCAGATACATTGTTAAACTGAACCCAAGGTGTGTGGATTCATTATTTATTTATTTCTTAATTAACAGCAATTATAAACCAATAAAAATGACGAGTCAATGCATTTCATAGATTTCTTCTCACTTCTCAAGCCTGTGCACATCACAACTAACGTACATGGTAAATGGTAGGGAATTGAAGAATACAGTTGAACAGAGGGATCTGGGAATAACCGTGCATAGTTCCTTGAAGGTGGAATCTCATATAGATAGGGTGGTAAAGAAAGCTTTTGGTATGCTAGTCTTTATAAATCAGAGCATTGAGTATAGAAGCTGGGATGTAATGTTAAAATTGTACAAGGCATTGGTGAGACCAAATCTGGAGTATGGTGTACAATTTTGGTCGCCCAATTATAGGAAGGATGTCAACAAAATAGAGAGAGTACAGAGGAGATTTACTAGAATGTTGCCTGGGTTTCAACAACTAAGTTACAGATAAAGGTTGAATAAGTTAGGTCTTTATTCTCTGGAGCGCAGAAGGTTAAGGGGGGACATGATAGAGGTCTTTAAAATGATGAGAGGGATAGACAGAGTTGATGTGGATCAGCTTTTCCATTTGAGAAAAGGGAAGATTCAAACAAGAGGACATGACTTCAGAATTAAGGGACAGAAGTTTAGGGGTAACATGAGGGGGAACTTCTTTACTCAGAGAGTGGTAGCGGTGTGGAATGAGCTTCCAGTGGAAGTGGTGGAGGCAGGTTCGTTGGTATCATTTAAAAATAAATTGGATAGGCATATGGATGAGAAGGGAATGGAGGGTTATGGTATGAGTGCAGGCAGGTGGGACTAAGGGAAAAAAGTTGTTCGGCACGGACATGTAGGGCCGAGATGGCCTGTTTCCATGCTGTAATTGTTATATGGTTATAACGTATCCCCGATTGCAGTCATGACATTACAAAACATGTGATAAAAAGTTTCAAAAATCTCAAACAAATTCATATTAAATTCATAAAAAATTCAAATTAATTGGCCGTGCAGTGCTTTTGATACCCTAAGGTCAGGAAGTGTGCTATTTATTGCAAGTTTCTTATTCATGTGTACATTGGCTTGGCACATTCACCTCTTCAAACAGCATTATCCATAAAATCTTTATGACAGTCTTTCTCCATTATGTATTGTCATTTACTGACATGGGATTCGTGGCTCTCTCACTAGCCCTCCAGTTTGAAGAATGCATGACTGCTGTGACTTTGTGTAGCTATGTCATGCAGGCTGCTGCATTCAGTGAGATAGAAGATGAAAGTACTGACCTAAAAGAAGAGTAATCTAAAAAACATGAAGGCTGGTTTATCTTGCCTACCACAAGCAGTACCATTCCTGTGATGCAGGTTGGCTGCAGTTATCCTTAAAGCAAATACCACAGATTTGAAATGGCTCAATGTACATCTAAACCAGGCAGTATGAATTCCCTGCAGCTGTTGACAGATTGAGTCAAACCCAACAACTTTGTTTGGTAGCAGAAGCAGGTCGTTCATTGAAATAAATGAGTATTCCCAGATGTGCTTTATTATATCATTTTATCCATGATGAATTTCAATTATATTTCAGATATTTCATTAACAATCTCTGATGAATTTTAATTTGATTTGATAATCTGATGATTACTGAAGTGTTTTAATATCTTGTCACTCCCGGTTTCTCCTGGTAACAACTAAGAGTTTTTTTGCTTCTGTTAAGTGCAATCACCACATGAAAAAAAGGACAAATATTTTACTATTTCTTCACAATGTAAACTTAAAGGACAAATAAAATAGTGATTAAAATTAATAAAAGACTTGCATTAGGTGGGACTAGGTGAGAGTAAGTGTTCGGCATGGACTAGAAGGGCCGAGATGGCCTGTTTCTGTGCTGTAATTGTTATATGGTTATATGGTTATATTAAAATCTCATGATAAATGAAAAGAAAGTGTGAAAAAAATCAGTTGAACTTTTGAAGTAACCATTCTTCATAGGAATTTCCTTATCCCTTCTCCAAAGGAATGGTCAAAGAATGCCAAATGCAGGCAAGTGGGGCTAGTGTAGATGGGATAAAGTGGGCCATAGGGCCTGTTTCCACGTTGTATGACTATGACTATGCCTTTAAGTGCCCAAACATATGTAATTCTCACTGGATGGGAAAATGAGCTGGGATTTTATTAATCCATTCTAATATTTAAATAAAATGTTGTCACCTTTCTTCAGGGATACTTATTTAGGCCAGTCTAATAGATTTGTAGGAAAAATAGGTTCACCACTAAAGTACTTCACATAGGGTTATGTACATCTGAGCCAAGATTTTCTGTCTCCGGACACTTGTTTCAATTCTACATTGGTGCCCTTCAAAATCAGAATATTCCCTGACGAGTCAATCGGTAGTTCGGTGCCTAGGTGTACAAAAGGTCACAATAGCAATTAACTTTATGAAGTATGTTTAACTTCAAATGGATGTCAGGGGAGGAGACGTATCTGCCATCATCCATGTCATGTTGTACAACTTAATTAATAGCTCTATAACACAATTCATAAATGTCAGGTAGAATAGAATTTGGACCACACAAATGACAATGTGTCCTTTGTTTAAAACACCAGGGGTGGCACGGTGGCACAGGGGTAGAGTTACTGCCTTACAGAGCCAGAGACTCAGGTTCGATCCTGACTGTAGGTGCTGTCTGTATGAAGTTTGCCCGTTCTCCTTCCCACCCACCAAAGACGTACAGGTTTGTATGATAATTGGCTTTGGTAAAAATTGTAAATTGTCCCTAGTGTGTAAGATAGTGCTAGTGCGCAGGGATCACTGGTTGATGGGTCTGTTTCCATGCTGTATCTCTAAACTAAACTAAAATAAATCTGTGGCCTAACTGACATTATCCATTGGTATCTCAGAAAGGGCCCCATGCTAGGTTGATTAAAAAAGATTAATAATATTAATGTGGTGTACCAAAGATGCCATTAGCTGCACCGTCAAAAGATTAATCAGTAATTTGGGTCAAATGTAATAAAAATTTGGAGGATAATTTAAAATTATTAACTCTCCAGAACCAAAGCAGGGAAATCTTACTTACATTCCCCTTTTATTGGCCAAACATGCCAGCCATGCATCCACAGAGAAATGTCAAATAAACATACATACTATAATTTTGTTGGTGCAAAGACCTGCCTGTGTTTCCCACATCCCCTTCACATCTATTTGAAGGAAATATTTAATCGACAACTTGGGCCCAAAATTCCAGCACCAACATTAACAACGGGGCCCTGTGGAGTTCAGTGTAATTTAACTGTAGACCGCGGGGTAAGCCACAAACTCCAAGTTTAGCATCTGTTAAAACTATCAAAGAATTTGAATATTTATCAATGTTTCCAAAGTTCACAAACATTCAAAAAATAATTCAAACACAGTTAAAACACTATTATACAATATGAAACATTTGTAATGTTTTAAAATGCAAAAGCACTAGAGAATGCCTGAAAACAATTAAATGGATTCAATAACTCAATTAAATCAAAAAATGTAAATGATCTATAAATTTCCATGGCATTGCTCTCCATTGAAATAAATGGAATCGCTGAACCTGTGCCAGGCCTCACTTGGCGTTGGTTCAGCAGGCACATTTCCCAGTGTAATTGCTGGGAAACTGCAGGAAATCAGCATTCCGTTTGCTGGACTCCCAGAGCAGTCCAATGTCAGAGAACACTTCGAGTGACAGCACCAAGGTCTTCTCAGGAAGATACGCTGGCATTTCTTGGGAAAGACTGGCCAATAACTGGACAATTAAAATAAACTACCTGTCGTCGAAATTTGTAACGTTTTATGTTGCTAAAAGTCTCGATGTTATTATTCCAGTTGATGTTGGCCATTGATCTTCTAGTAACAGGCCCTTCATCCCACCTTGCCCGTATCGTCCAAGTTGACATTCTTGGCTTGTCCTATTTGCTTGCATTTGGCCCAATGTTCTCTAAATCCTTTACTTCCAAATGTCTTTTAAAAGTTGTAATTGCACATGGTTCTGTAGCTCTTCTTCCAGCTCACAAATATTGTTTTGTTTCAGGCCATGACCAGTGGCATCTGAAAACATAACCCTTGTTGTTTTACACAGGTGATGCATTTGACATAACTGGTATGATTTTTAGATATGGAAAAGCAGAGCAGGAAATGTGGCCATAAAGTTTACAACTGGTATATTTAATGCATCTGGCTCCATGGCATATCACTGGCAGAGTATACCTAATTACACACAATGTGATGGATGGTACATCCTCTGTAGCTGGAAGAAATATAAATGACAGGACATAAAGCTGAAGAAAACTGTGTTCTAGTCATGATTTTAGTTTGACTGCAAAGGTGGACAAGGTAGAGTACGGTTGATATAATGCATAGCTATCAAGGACACAGTTAATGCAGATTTTGTGTAATCTGGAAGTCATGTGTAAGTGGAGCAATTATCTTTGATTGGCAGAGAAGGCAGAGAAGCCATAATGAGAAATATTGGAATAATTAATCTAGATTGAAAAGAATTATCTTCTCCTGAAAATAAACAACCATTAAAAATTGTTCAGCTCTCATTTTTTCACATACACAGTCCAACTGTTCCTCAATAAAAAATATGTCCACCTGCATCTTGTTATCTGTTTCAGATAAACTGTTTGTTTCATTAAAGTATCTTGCCTGAACACATTTAACTTTAAATCTGTATTTCCCTTATCATGTTTCTTTAATTCTTATGTCTTTGTGTTTCACTCTTATGTAAGGCAGTGTGTTTACATTGTTGTAAATCCTATAATTAACTTTCGTAACAATTGAGTATTATCATAATTTATATTTGGAATACTTATTTTTGTTATTTAGGTTGATTTGTCTTTATTCCAAGTACTGAGCTTGTGGTTTTTGATATAGCTATTACCAAAAATGATTTATTTTCTTGTGTGAAGCTTTTGCAATTGCTTTTGTGATTTTTATGACACCCGGCAGGCTTTCCAAATTCTTAATGAACCTCACTGTATCTGAAATTGTTGTACTTTTATGCTTTAATCATACCATCTTTAGTAGATTGATGCTTGATCATTCCATGCAAGCTGCTAGAATGTTATCAGTGTATTTAAAGCTTTATAAATACTATACCAACTGCTTCAATTTAGCAAAGGCATGGGTCATAAATGCAATTAATAGAAACAGTGGCCTTTCATTGCCTTCAATTCAGCAATTGGTCCTGAACATATGATTTACTGTTGCTGTTCTACGCAACAAGGACCCTCTCTTTTTTGCTTGTTGCTGATCCCACTGTGCTGCCACTGTTAATATATTCCATGCATAATTACTGAGATATTTAGGTACTCGCATGGCTAGCACAGAAAAGGGAAGCCTGTTCCTTTTCCTTTCATGGAATGATTAATGAAAACCCAATTCATTCTTCACGGCAAAGGGTGCCAATCTCCAGCATTACGCATATATGAAAAGAACATCTATTTATGGATGCTCTGCAAATACTGTTGAATCCATTGTGACCATCAAATGTAGCCATGTCATGTCAGTGTGGAGATAGGGGGCAGGGAATTATTTAACTTTGAACTGATAGCCAGGGATATGAAGGTTGACAACAGATCCATATTTTTTTAACATAGAAAAACAAAATCAAAGTAAAACGTAGAAATGACCCAAGGCCACGGAAGAGATGAGGAATAGCTATCTAAATCTATTATTATAGTATCTATTATTATAGGCAAGGCAGGTGGGGTAATTCCAAAGAGAGAGATCAAGGCCATTGAAAACATGCTTACTTACTGCAAATGGCATAAAACAATAAGACAAAGGTTGGGGCTATGGTTCACCTGAAAGAGCATCGTGGTGACCAAGTCATGTAGATCCAAAGAACAAAAGAGAGCCAGGCATTGTAAGCTTCATTATCTCCATCCATCCAGTCACACTATTAATTTACTGAATTAGCAATTCTGAAGTCTTGAAAAATGATGGAGGCAAAAATCTGCAACCCACATCAGCAGCTGGAGAAATTAAATTTTGTTGGATTTTCCTGTAAAGAAAAATTTATTCAACTCTGCTGACCATGAAACTGAACATAGTAAAACATCTTTGGTTCACTGATATCTTTCTGTGAATGAAACCTGACACATTTAGCCTTAATGTGATGGTGTTCTCTCAACAGTATTTAGTTAAAATGTCCCAGCAGCTCAATTCGGTTGATTCAGACCACAGCCACTAAAGACAATGGGAATAAAAATGGATCTACCATGCAGTATTTATTTTTATCCCAGCAAAAATATTTAATAGGAATCCGAGGGGTAACATTTTCACACAAAGGGTGGTGGGTGTATGGAACAAGCTGCCAGAGGGGTAGTTGAGGCTGGGACTATTCCATTGTTTAAGAAACAGTTAGACATGTACATGGATAGGACAGTTTTGGAGGGATATGGAGCAAGCGCAGGCAGGTGAGACTAGTGTAGGTGGGACATTGTTGGCCGGTGTGGGCAAGTTGGGCCGAAGGGCGTGTTTCCATATGACTCTATAAACATTGAGGCAGGTATTTTAACCACATTTAAAATATATTTGGACAAGTACATGGGCAGGAATGATTGAGAGGAATTTAGGCCAAACTTGGGCAAATGGGATTAGCTTCGATGGGGCATCTGTGTCATCATAGATGAGTTGGGCTGAATGGGCTGCTTTCTTTCTGTATGACTCTATGACTCCATGACTATGACTATCCTTGTGTACAGCCTATCCCATCAGCTGGACAGATGATATGTGAGAGGCAGGACAATGGCAGAGAACAGGCCTGAAACTTCTCAACCTTAACTCTGGATCTCATGAAATCTCAGGTCATTCGGTCATTTGAGAGAAAGAAACATGCTGATAATTATAAACGAGTGTCCTCCTCAGTACTGTTTTCAGGACATCCCCAGATTGACCAACATTTGGAGAACAACAAATCAGAAAATCTATTCTGGGGACTTCAATATGCATCACCAAGTATGGCTTAGTAACACAAACAATGACTGAGCAAGGTAACAGATATGAAAGATCCAACAGAAAGAATAGCACTACTTTATCTTGACGTCACAAGCTAATAAAAAAAACATAGAACATGGAACAGTACAGCACAGGAACAGGCCCTTCAGCCCACAATGTCCATGCGATGCATGACACCAAGCCAAACTAATCTCCTCTGCCTGATGTAATGTATATCGCTTAATTACCTGAATATCATGTACTTATCCCAATGCACTGTAATCGCCCTCACAAGCATCATGAAGACTTTGATTTGCATGTATGTCGTCCCCAACTTCCAACATGTGACCCATGCAAGGACAATTGAAATATACAGAAGTGAATTTCAAAGGAGTGCTACACATTGTTGGATGCCACTCCTAGATCTGCTCGACAACACTCCCCAGAGGCCTGCCATTCACTTTGTAGGTCCTGACCTGGTTGGACTTCCTAAATTTGATTCTTCACACTCTTTACACTTATCTGTATTAAACTGCATCAACCATTCCTCAGCCCACTCGCCCAACTGATCAAGATCCTGCTGTAATTTTTGCCAACCATCCTTATTATCTACAACACCACCCACTTTAGTGTCACCAGCAAACGTATTAATCTTGCCATGTATGTTCTCATGCAAACCATTAATAGAGATGAGAAACAGCAATGGGCTTAGCTCCACACTCTGAGACATGCCTCTATTCACAGGCTTCCAGTCCAAAAAACAATCTACCCCCATCACCAATTGCTTCCTTCCATGGAGCCAATTTTCTATCCAGTTGGCTCCCCTTGGATCCCATGCAATCTAACCTCCAGAGCAGTCTACCATGCGATACCTTGTCAAATGCCTTACTGAAATCCATATATACAATGTCAACCTATTTGGTCACATCTTCAAAAAACAAACAGATTTGTGAGGCACGATCGTCCACATACAAAATCGTGCTGACAACCCCAAATCAGCCCTTGTCCATCTAATTGCATGTATATCTTATCCCTCAAAATCTTCTCTCATAACTTTCCGACCACAGATGTTAGGCTCACCAACCTGTAGTTCTCAGGCTTTTCCTTGCAGCCCTTCTTAAGGGAGGCACAACATTTGCCATCCTCCAGTCTTCCGGCACCTCACCCTTATTTAATGATGACATAAATCTCAGCCAGGCACCTGCAATTTATTCTCTAGCTTCCCACAGTCTCCTCGCATAAACTGATCAGGCCCAGAAATGTTGTCTACCTTCATACACATTAGGACCTTCAGCACCATAACACTGACTACCCTCAAGACACTTCCATTGTCTGTCCTAAATACCCCGGTCCTCATGTCTTTTTAGTAAAAATTGATGACCTTGCCCATCTCCTATGGTTCCTTACGGAGTTGACCTCTTTGTTCTTGAGGTCCCTATTCTCTCTCTGGTTACCATTTTTCCCTTAATGTATTTATAAAATCTCTTGATTTATCCTTAATACTATCTGCCAGATGTATCTATTGTCCCCTTTTGGCCCTTTTTTTTTTTAGCATGCTCCTCAGTTCCTTAAAACTCCTCCAGGGATAACCTTGATCCCAGCTGCCTTTACCTACCCCATGCCTCCCTCTTATTCTTGACCAGAGCTTCAGTAAGTCACCAATTTTCCATTATACTGGTTTTTCTTCTGAAACTGAATTGCATAGGACACATACATGTGGTGCTACACAAACCGACTCCTGCGTATTGACATTTGGACTGAAAACTCAGTTCTGTTTTTAGATGGCACATCTTGCAAAATGGCACCAAGTACATATGCAAGCATATGATGCACCTCAGAGTAGGAACCATTACAGCAGATTTATTTATATTTATTTTTGGAACATTAAAACTTTGATTGATTTTTTTAAAGGAATTACTTTGGGGTTTGTTGTTAGTCGATTTCAATTGGCTGTTTCTTCCATTGTACAGGTGCTCGGTGCTTTCCAGAGTTCTTTAAAGTTGCTTAGCTTAACAAAAATATATCCATACTTTAAAACCACTAAAAAAATACATACTGTTACCGTAGCACAATCCCATTGGGATCCAATAACATTGGGAGAATGAATAATGGGCATGCAGAGTAGGATGGGTGGCAAGAAGAGGAATGAGTAAAGGCTGAAAGGCAGTGAAGGCCCACTGTGGTTAAGAAGCACATTTCTTGCCTTGTCTTTTCTTAGATAGTTGGATTAGGCCATTCAGCTCTTTGAAATTGCCCTGTTATTTAATAAGATCATGGTTGAACTTATTGTAAGCTCAACTCAACATTTCCATCTCCCTACAACAACCTTGCATTCTCTTGCAAATCAAGAAACCACCTAATTCTTCTTTAAGAAGAATTTACTCCCACCATCATTCAAGGAAGACAGTTCCAAAGACTCGTATTCCTCAGAGAAAAATAAAATGTTGTCATCTTTCATCCGTATTTGTAATCCCTTATTTATAAACAATGCCCCCTCGTTCTAGATTTTCCCACATCCTTTCCATATTCATTTTCCAAGACTACTCAGAATTTTATATTTTCAGTCAATTCCTGTGAAACATAAAGTCCTGTATTTGTATTCAATTCCCCAAGCAATAAATAATGTTGTTATATTACCGAATTACTTGACACACCTACCTTTTATGGAATCTCCTAGTAAGACACCCTGATCATGTGGCATCTTCGAGCTCCACAATCTCTCAACATTTAGATAATCTGCTTCAGTTTAAAAAGGTATTTTTAATGCTATTCATGTATTACTGCGTTCGCATATGGTAACATCTATGTTGCTCAGAGAGCTGAAGATAATTAAAAAATTTAATGGATCTGATGCTGTTGAATAATTATAATGGAATCTTTTTAACATCAACATATTTAGTGAATTATACATTACAATGTTTTCTGTGAGTGATACATTCAGAAATGTTTCTGTTAAACTGCTTTCAACACCATTTTACTCACTTATTTCTTGACCAGCTTGTCCACCACAGCAGAGCAAATGATAAGATGGAACACAGAGGAAATTATCACCTTTCAGTTACATACCATCCTGTCTTGGAAACATTTTGCTACTCATTCATTACTTTGGTTATAGACCATGGAAGTACTTTCAGCACCTGAACAACAGCAGTTCAAGAAGGTGGCTCACTTGTATCTTATCAAGACAACCAAGGGATCGGCAATAAATGTCAGCTTTGCTATAACATTTATCCCACTGTATTTTTTAAGTCTTGAAATTATCTTTATGTTTGACCGTGATTTATTTATTCAACACCCTATTGTACATATAGGTTTTCTTCTGTAGGTCATGAACACAGAATGTCAACTGTATTACTGATAATAAAAAGGTTGGAATATGATTTATTTAATGCCATAAATGTTAGTCTGTGGGTATTTACAATGCCTTTCCTTGAAAATATATGTGTAACAACAGGGCTGCCCTGGTGTTATTGAGTAACTCCAATTAGACCATGGCAACTCAAAATGAGCACGTGTCCATTTATCTACATGGCAGGGCTAGATTATTAGTTCTGAATGTTTCCTGCTGTTTCCAAAATGTCCATATTTTGGCAGATGTAGACAAAAGTCGAATTTTTGAACCAAGTTTTATTCACAAACAGTTCAACGACAACTAGTCTAACAAATGCTTCTGACACAGGTCTAGCCACAACGGTGGTCTCGATCAACTGAATGGGCACAACCCAGAAAACACGCTAAAACCCGATCCCTCCCAGAGTCACGTGTTCGAGGAACCCAACCTCAGGGTTCGATTACTTGCGAGCACCAGCAGGTGCCGCTACATGCACCCCCCCCTCCCCCCCCTCCCCCCCCAGAACCCTAGGTATGGAACCGAGCTGGAGCTGAATGGTACGGCCGAGCTGGAGCTGAATGGTACGGCCGAGCTGGAGCTGAATGGTACGGCCGAGCTGGAGCTGAATGGTACGTGTGGTTCACGGACGTGGGGCGGGCGTAACAGTAGGGGTCGGCAAAACAGGGCTGGGAGGGCGCAAAATCCGTGAAAAAGGGGCGGGTGTAACAATGGGGACCGGCGCAACAAAGCCGGGAACAGGAGTGCTCGGAGAGGGCTGAATGGCCGGCGGACAACCTCTACGTCGCGGTGTAGATACGACCACCGAACTGTCACCGTCCACATGGGCGGGCTTGAGGTGGCCGACAGAGATGAACTCGTCCCGGTCACCCAAGAGCGGAGCTTGCTATCAAAACATGGAGGGGATCGGGGGACACAATTTTTTGGTGGCCACGCATGCATGCGCACACTCACACACACACACGTGCGAGGCTTTGGAGGCTCAATCCAGCGCTAAATGCAGCTCAACTCTGCCTGTCTCACGGGGTTAACTACAGCCCTGTCTGTACTGACGGGATACCAGCGCTGCTTCTCCGCGCTGGCCATATTTCCCGCATGTCCAGGAAGGGCTGTAGGCTCACCTGGCGGGACAGGCAGAGTGAGCTGGGTTTAGCACTGCTTTACTGTCCTGGCTGTGGGCCTGGGGGTACGGCGCCCGGCTGACTCCCGACCAAAGATCCTATAGCGGAGGATCTTTGCTGCCGACCTCTCTGGCCACCCGTGGAGGGGTGGCACTCGGGACAGCCCCGGAGACCCGGCCCGGATCGATCCTGTCTGCGGATGAAGCGCAGGTCTGTGCCACGTCTCCCTCCTCCAATCACCGCACACTATCCTCAGTCTCACTCCCCCCCTCTTCCTCCAATCATCGTGCTGAATCATCATGTCCCGCCCCCATTGCCTGCTGACCGACGTCTCACTCATCCAATCGGCGCCCTCGATTATCAGTCCCACCCCAACTGTCTCGCGGAAAGCGGAGATTTCACCGTGTTTTAAAATCCGGATTACAAAAACTTGGGGAGGATGTCCCCCACCTCTCAAAACATGGGGGGGGGGGGACGTGTCCCGTCTGGCCCCCCCGGGTTTTACACCACTGCGGTCACCCACATCCAATGGGAACGTGGAGACCCTGGCCCGCAGCACTCGAAACGGCCCCGCATTGACCCGCTGCAGTGTCACGCCGTGAGCGTCCCTGCGGAGGAAAACATAGGCACAATTCTGTAACACCACCGGCACATGCACCGCGGACGACCTATGTCTGGAAGTGGGGACAGAACCAACGTGCGCATCTGTTCACGAAGCTCAGATAGCAACGCCGAGGCCGAAACTTCCTGACCACGGGCGGCAGGCAGGAAATCCCCAGACACCCGTAAGGCTGAGCCAAATCCTCCTTAGAAACATAGAAACATAGAAATTAGGTGCAGGAGTAGGCCATTCGGCCCTTCGAGCCTGCACCGCCATTCAATATGATCATGGCGGCGTGGAACGAATACCCAGGAGAACCCACGGCAGTCCGGACCCATAAGCCGGGCCTTCAGCGCCAACTTAAGGTGCCGATGGAACTTTTCGACCATTCCATTAGCCTCCGGGTGATAAGCGGTCGTTTAGTGCAGTTGGGCGCCATAGAGCTGAGCCAGGGCCGTCCACAGGGAAGAGGTGAACTGGGCCCCACGGCTGTGGTAATGTCAGAGGGCACCCCAAACCGGGCAATCCAGTGGGCTGCCATTGCCCAGGCGTAAGCCTCGGCTGAGGTATCGGAAAGCGGGATCGCTTCCGGCCACCTCGTGAACCTGTCCACGATGGTGAGCAGGTGTGTGGCACCTCGATAATGTGGCAGGGGACCAATGAGATCCACATGAACATGCAGGAACCTGCCCTCCGGGATAGCAAAATCCTGCACGGGAGGCTGCACATGTCTTTGGACCTTGGAAGTCTGGTACGGAATGCAGGCGCGGGCCCAGGCAGCCACCTGCTTATGTAGTCCATGCCAGATAAACTTAGAGCTAATAGGGTGGACGTCGCTCATATGGACGGGCGGGATAAACCATGCAACTCGTCGAAAACCCACCGCCTCCAACTGACGGGAATGATCGGGAGGGCACGTCCTGTGGAGATATCGCTCAGGACTTTGATACCAGCTGCACCACATGGCACCCCAGCTAGCCGGAGGCCCGAGTCAGTGGTGCGATAGTCCGCCATACTGGTATCAGCCTGCTGTGCTGCTGCCAGCTCACCGAAGTCGACGCCGTGGTCGAGAGCCGAAACTGAGGGAATGGCGGGACGGGACAAGGCGTCAGCCACAACGTTAAGCTTCCCAGCTATGTGCCAAATATTAGTCGTGAATTCGGAGATGTAGGCAAGGTACCGCTGCTGCCTGGCGGGCCACGGATCCGCGATTTTAGTAAGGACATTACGTGCGAGGTTTGTGGTCCGTGAAAGCGGTGAAGGCGCGGCCCTTGAGGAAATACCTGAAATGCCTGATATCCAGATAGAGCACTAGGAGTTCCCTTTCAAAAGTACTATATTTACACTCTGGAACCCGCAGCTGCTGACTGAAAAAGGCCAGCGGCTGCCAGCGCTTGTCAACGAACTGCTCCAGAACTGCACCAACAGCAGCATCTGAAGCGTCGGTGGTGAGCGCTGTATGGGCAGACGTACTCGGGTGCACCAGCATGGTGGTATTGACCAGCGCTTCCTTAGTGCCCTCGAATGCCGCATTCGAGTCGTCGGACCACACCAGGTCCTGCGGCTTGCCCGCCAGGCACTGGAACAGGGAGCGCATGACAGCAACGGCTGACAACACAAAACGGTGGTAAAAATTCACCATACCGACAAACTCCTGCAGCCCCTTGACAGTCAGTGGTCGGGGAAACTGCCGAATGGACTTGACCTTCGCAGGTAGCGGTGTGGCACCCTGCGGGGTAACCCAATGCACCAGAAATGAAATGGAACGCAGGCCGAACTGACACTTCACGGGGTTAATTACCAGGCCGTGTTCCCGTAGACGCTGGAACAAAAGGCGAAGGTGGTTAACATGTTCCGCCTGCGAAGCGCTGGCCACCAGGATGCCATCCAAATAAATGAAAACAAAAGGCAGGCCCCGTCGGACCTGGTCCATGAGCCACTGGAATGCCTGAGCGGCGTTCTTGAGCCCGAAAGGCATACGAAGCCATTCGAACAGGTCAAATGGTGGCGGTCTTAGGAATGTCATCGGGATGGACGGGAATTTTGTTATAACCCCCGACCAGGTCCACTTTTGAGAAGAAAGTGGCACCCTCGAGGTGCGCCGAGAAATCCTGTATGTGAGGCACCAGGTAATGGTCCGCCGTGGTCACCGCGTTAAGATTCCTGTAATCGCTGCACGGCCTCCATTCCCCAGATGCCTTTGGGACCATATGGAGCGGGGAGGCCCATGGGCTGTCGGACCGCCAGACAATGCCCATGTTTTCCATCAGCTGGAACTCATCCCGTGCAATCCGTAGCTTGTCCGACGGCAGGTGGCGCGCCCGAGCATGCACCGGGGGGCCCTCGGTGGGTATGTGGTGCATGACCCCATGGCGGGGAGGCTCCCCGCTGAAACGGGGCATATGGAGCTCGGGGAAATCGGAGAGCAGAGCGGTGAATAGGCCCTCGACTTAGGCGATGACGTCAGGCTGCAGGATGGGCGGAGGTGGGCTGCGTGGCGCAGTGGAGCTGATGTCCGACCACAGAGCCATATGACCGCCCCGCAAGTCGACGACGAGAGAGGACGCGCGCAGGAAATCGGTTCCTAAGAGCGGCTGGGCGACGTTCGCGACGATAAACTTCCACTTGTACGAGCGGGTTGAAAGAGAGGTTACGGGTCCGCCTACCGTGCGTTCGAATGTCGCTCCCATTAACGGCTGAGAGGACAGGGCCCTTCTTACCAGCACGGGTATCATGGCCGATTGGAGGGAGAATGCTGACGATCACGCTGGAGTCTACCAGGAAAAGGCGGCTGGAATGGCAGTCGCGGGTGTAGAAGCGTTCGTTCTGGCCGATCGCATTCGCCTCTACGGATGATCAGCCGAGGTATTTACCTGAAATGTGCAGGGCGAGCAGCAGCGTCGAGCATCTGCGCCAAAACGGAGGTGGTAGTAGCACCAATGGTGCCTACCGCGAGTCTCGGGACACTGCTGCTGTCACTCGGCGGAGGATGAGGGCGTACCTTCCTCGTGTGGCTGCCAAGGCGGGAGGCGAGCTGGTGCGGACATGCGGCTGATGGCGCAAACCTCTTGACATCTGGTCATCCACAGCTCATTGACTCGCTCCACGAGCTGCTGGGGATCATTGAAGTCCGCGCCAACGAGCATCAGGCGGACATCATCGGGCATTTGTTCGAGGAACACCTGCTCGAAAAGCAGGCACGGGCAATGCCCATCCATTAGCGCAAGCATCCTGGCCACCAGGGTGGACGGGCGCCGATCTCCCAGGCTATCCATGTGCAGGATGCGGGCGGCACGGTCTCGTCGGCTGAGTCCGAACATATGCAGCAGAAGGGCCTTAAGGCCGTCGTATTTGGTCATTGCAGGCGGGTTCCGGAGGTAGGGCAGTAGAAGGGAGGCAGACTCTTGTGGCAGGGCTCCCACCACGTGCAAATACCTCGTCTCATCCATTGTAATATGGTGCAGATGGAACTGCGCCTCAACGTGTGCAATCCACACTTGAGGCTGATCGGGCCAAAACGGGGGCAGTCTAAGACTGACTGCATTCTGCTGGGCGCTGGCTGTGCTGGCGGGAAAATAATTGTCCTGCATATTCTTCTTCGTCCAACTTCGGCTGTACGCCTCGGGGTAACCAATTTGGCGAATGTAGACAAAAGTCGGATTTTTGAACCAAGTTTTATTCACAAATAGTTCAACGACATTGAGTCTAACAAACGCTTCTAACACAGGTCTAGCCTCAAAAATGGTGGTCTCGATCGACTGAATGGGCACAGCCCAGAAAACGCGCGGAAACCCGATCGCTCCCAGACTCACGTGTTCGAGGAACCCAACCTCACGGTTCGATTACTTGTGAGCACCAGCAGGTGCTGGTACAATATGACCAATCATATTTGGATGTGGGACATGGTGGTCAATTATGTAGCAGCCGTCAGAAATGGGGGACTAAAAGTGAGTGAAGAAGTAAGGTGCATAACATTTTATTGTCAATTGTCAGTAATAATGTGTAATTGTCAGTAATAATGTCACCTCCCCCACTCCTCACCTTCCTCCATCCCCCTCCTCTCCTTCTATTCCCCACTCCCTACCTCCCCCCTCCTCTCCCTCTATACCCCCTCCTTCCCCACTCTCCCTCCTCACCTCCTCTTCTTTCCCCTCTCCTCCTCCCCTCCATAAATCCCTCCCTCACCTCTCCTATCCCCTACCCTCAGTCTCTCCCTCCCTCCCTCCATTACTCCTCTCCCCACCCTACCCCCCTCCTATCCCTTTATCTCCCCTCCTCCCCACTCTCCTTCCTCACCCCTGCCACTTACCCCTCCCTCTCCCTCCCTACCCCCTCCTCTCCCTCAATCCCCCCCAGTCTCCCTCCTCATCTCCACCACTTTCCCCCTCTACCTCCCTACCACCTCCTCTCCCTCAATCCCCTCAAACTCCGTCCTCACCTCCCCAGGATCTCGAGGTTGCAGTTCCTCTCCCTTCTTGCGTGCCCCGGAGAAGCATCAGCCATCGGGGGGGGGGCAAAATCTCACTCCCTTACTCCCCTTGAAGCTGCTGATCCCAATATCTCTCTGTCCCCTCTCCCTCCCTCTCCTTGTCCCTGCCCTCTGTCACTCCCTCTCTCACCTCTCCCCTTTCGCACTCCCTCACTAAAGACAATGTTTAACTAACATTTCTTCCCCACTCCATCAACTCATAGCTTGTGTATTGGCAGCAGAGATCACATTGTGATGTCATTTTCAGTTTTCGGAATCTTCACGGCCGCTTGTGTAAATGAGATCCCATTGTGATTGGACGACTGTGAGATGCCATTGTGACATCATCACTGGAAACTGCCAGAACTGTCTCCCACTCGCAGGCAGTTCTTATTTTCAAAGTTGGCTTTTTCCAACCTTTAAATATCAATAACATGAAATATAACATCAAATGTGAAGAAACTCGATACGAACGACTACGGGAAAAAGCCGAGTAAGATTCTGCAAAAATGTTTGCGCTATTGTGTACCGTTTTGGCGTAACTCCTGAGATCACAGACAGATAGACAGACAAACAAGTCAAGACTTTTAATAGCATATAGATATATAGATATAGATATGTTCAGTGCTCACTGCATCTATTTTATCGTGATATCTACGCGCCTCGTAAATTGGTAAATAGCTTTTCCAGGTGAATTATGCAAGGGTACTGTGAAGGGAAAAATAGCATACTTTTAATGTATTGCTGGATTTGTTTTATTTCACAGTTGTACAGTATGAATAAAAATAGTTAGCAATCACCAATGCATGATTGTAAAAAGACTCATAAACAAAATATATGCATGGTGGATATCTGACATAAAACAGAAATGCCATGACATTGATCCCTAGTGAGAAACACCAAATATATTAAATGTTAGGGGCAGTGTGTTGTTCTCCACATCCAAAATTTAGCTCTATTGACATACATTTCAGAAATGGAGTGCAATGTGCTGCCACTACCATAAAGCATGTTATGCTCGACTGACTGGAGATGAATCGCTGGACAAAAATCTGTTAACATCTGAGAAGAGATATGTTCCAAAGGTTTTCGATCTGCTATGAAAAATCCAAAGACATAAAGTGGACTGAGCAGATTCATTCTCCGATTTCAATACCACACATGGAATTATTTGTATTAAAGCCACGTTCCAATTAGTCATGGGCATATTGCCTGGGCTAGAGCTTTTAGTCATTAACTGGCTCATTTTTAATCAATGTTAAGTGGCTGCAAGAGGCTGTGTTCATAGAAATGTATTTTAATTTTTTTTAATCATCTTTCATAGCTTATTAACAAATGCTTCTCCTTTATATTTCAATTTTCCACTTACATGTTTAGATCTAGGTGATCGTGTCTCAAATGTTCCACTACCTATTGTTTTGGTACATTAATTTGTTCAGACTATGACTTTCGCAAAGAGCTTGCAGTTTGGTATTTGTTATATTTTCAGTGCTGAAAGCATTTCCCTTTACGATGATATCTGCACATCCTCTTAGGAAAAATAAAAACGAAAAACAGCACTGTTAACGGTTTTTAAATAGAACACAGTTTAGATCACTATCCAAGCTAAAACAACCATTGAAGGAAAAAAATAAGCAAGGCTAACAATGTAGTTAGGTAATCTAAATATGCTTGCCCGAGCCGTCAATAGCTAAATACACGTGCTTTGTGTGATGTAAGACTAAGCCATAAATATTAGGAGAGTCTTATTTTTAATTCAAATTCTCTGTTAGATAACTTGATAATGAGGAGAGGCAAGATTAAACATAGCCAGAGGAAGTTTGCAATGAGGTAGTGGAAAGAGACAAGTGAGTTTGGAGAGCAGAGAAGGGTGGTTAAGAACATTCTTACATTCCTTTTAGTCCTTCAAAAGAATTTGTGCATGTAGATGCTGGGTCAGACCACAGATCTAATGAGTTCACAATTGACAAATTTGGCATTACATTGCAGGGAATTGCATGTTTAAAGAGAAGACATGGTATTAGATACACTAGAAGTGACAGTGTGTTGGAAATCTGAAGCCAACCTGCCAACTCTCACACTTTAGCAGGTTTATCTAAAGGAAAGCCCCTTGGGAATTTATTTTGTATTCGCTTAAAGGATGTGGTCGGAAATACCATTCCTAATTACTCCCAGAATTGCTAAAATAATTAAGAGTCAACCATACAATGCGGGTCTGGCATCAGGTTTAGGCTCAACCAGATAAGGACGGCAAATTTCCTTCCTTAAAGCACATTAACGAGCCAGATGGGTCCCTGTTCCACTGGTTCTGTTATTATAGGAGCCCTATATTTTATTTATATTATTTTCAGTGCGTACTGCATTTCATTTTATGATGATATCTACACGGACTCTTAGGTTGGTAAATAGCTTTTCCAAGTGAATTGCACAAAGTTACTGTCAAGGGAAAAATAGCATGTTGTTAATGTACTGTTGGCTTAGTTTTATTTCATATCTTTTGCTTTATGATTGAATTCCGCATTTACTGTATTTAATTACTTGAATTGAAATTCCCCCACTGCCATTTGAACTCATGTGTCTGGATCAATGGTCCAGCATTCAGACTGATGGGCTTCAGATATGCCATGGTGCAGTGCAGAAATGGTGCCCTTTGGTGCACCATGTCCTTTTTATCCGTCAGCACTAATCCCATTTTCCCACATTGTTCCTTAAAAGAACAATATCTTTTCATGCCTTGTTCTTTTAAGTGCCTGTTGAAATGCCTCTTCAATATTGTTATTATTTATGATACCACCATCTTCTCAGGCAGCGCGTTTCAAATATCAATCACCCTCAATATAACAAACCTACGCCTCACAACCCCTTTGTAACTCCTTCCTCTCACCTTAAACCTGCATACTTGTTCTTGATATGGCTGCTGTGGGAAAAAGGTTTTGGCTACCTATGATATTCTCTACCACAGAAAGCAGTGGAGGCCAATGCACTCGATGTTTTCAAGAGAGAGATATATAGCTTAGGGCTAACGGAATAAAGGATATGGGGAGAAAGCGGGAACAGGGTACTGATTTTGGTTGATCAACCATAATCACATTGAATGATGGTGCTGGCTCGAAATGCTGAATAACCTACTCCTGCACCTATTTTCTTTGTTTCTACATTTTTATGATATGCCTCTCGTAATCTGATATACTTCTATCCAGTCACCTCTCAGCCTCTTTTGTTGCAGGGAAAATTAGCTTAGCCTATTTAATCACTCCCATGACTAAAATCCTCCAAGACAGACAACATCCAGTTGAATATTCTCTGTACGCATTCCAGCGTAATTATACCCTTCTTATACATTACTTGCATCTTTCTCGCTGGCCTCCTGGTGAGCCGCAGCCTAACAGCAGGTCTGCCTCGCCCGCCAGTGTAGTGGGAAACCGCTTGGCGGGGGGGGGAGACGGCGAGCTCAACTCTTGCTTGCCGCTAAGGATCGGGAATTGGAGAGGAGGATGGAGGGAGACAGTGGCAAACTATGGACAAAAGGTCCGGTAAGAAGAACCAGGGTGTCTTACCTTCTGCACCCTCAAGGTCGCTGTGGGAGGCACCGCCCGGGAAAAAAGGGCTGAAGTGGACCGTGCTAGGAGAGGGACGACAGTTTGCAGGATGACCGGAATGGAAGCGACGGTTGCAACATGCCTTTGTGGCTAGCTGCACTGAGACTGTAAAATGGCGCCAGCATGGCGACTCTTGCATATAGACCCAATGAGCTGTTCTGTGCATTCTGTACTGACCAGTGAATTTGCTTATGAATGGAGATAGACTTGCTGATAGAATTGTGGAATTCCCTGCCAATATGTGGAATTCCCTGCCACAGAGGTCAGTGGAGGCCAAATCACTGGATGGATTTAAGAGAGAGTTAGATAGAGCTCTAGGAGCTAGTGGAATCAAGGGATATGGAGAGAAGGCATGGGTTATTGATTGGGGACAATCAGCCATGATCACAATGAAAGACGGTGCTGGCTCGAAGGGCCGAATGGGCTCCTCTTGCACCTATTTTCTATGTTTCTATGTTTCTATGATCTGTATGCAAAAAAATTCAGCTGTACCCTTGGTACATTGAATAATAAAGAAACCATGAACCATTGAACTAAGTACAGCCTAACCAATAATTTGTTAACTTACAACAATATTCCAACTCTTATATTCTATGCCATAGCCTATGAAGGAAGGCATGTCATTTCCTTCTTCATCCCCTATCAGCCTCTGTTGCCACCTTCAGGGAACTGTGGATTTTAGATGCCTAGTTCTCTCTGTTCATCAACATCTCTTCATGCACTACAAATTTATTGTGAATGCCCTACCGTAATTTTAGTTCCCAAAATGCATCACCTAGTCCAACAACGTAACCACTGCACCACAGCATCCAGGGTTTGAAATCTCAAAACTGTAATCTTGTATTAAGAACAAGTTTAATAATATCTGAAAAGTGTATCCATGGAAAGCAACTGGCCCAAATGGAGTTCTGGAATTGTGCAGACCAGTTGGCAGGATTATTATTGGGCATCTTTAACTTCTCCTTTTTCCATTCCAAGATTTCCATCTGTTTAAAAAGTGCCACTATCATCCCTGTGCCAAAGAAAACCAAGGTACAATGCCTCAATGAGTATTGCCCAGTAGTTCTGACATCCACCTTCAGAAAATGGAGTCTGAAGTCCCAACATGGCTTACATTAACTCCAGCCTCCCAAACAACTGTGATCCACTGCAATCTGCCTATCACCACAACAGGTCCACAGCAGATGTCATCTCTCTGGCCATACTCTCATCGCTGGAAGACCTGGACAACAAGGACACCTAAGTCAGACTCATATCTGAAGAAAGGTCTCGACCCAAAATGTCACCGATTCCTTCTCCCCTGAGATGCTGCCTGTCCCGCTGAGTTACTCCAGCTTTTTGTGTCATATTCATTGACTACAACTCTGCCATCAACACTATAATTCCAAACAAAATCATCTCCAAACCTCTGGGTTTAGAAACATAGAAACATAGAAAATATGTGCAGGAGTAGGCCATTCGGCCCTTCGAGCCTGCACCGCCATTCAATATGATCATGGATGATCATCCAACTCAGTATCCCATCCCTGCCTTCTCTCCATACCCCCTGATCCCTTTAGCCACAAGGGCCACATCTAACTCCCTCTTAAATATAGCCAATGAACTGGCCTGAACTACCTTCTGTGGCAGAGAATTCCACAGATTCACCACTCTCTGGGTAAAAAAAGATTTTTTCATCTCGGTCCTAAAAGACTTCCCTCTTATCCTTAAACTGTGACCCCTTGTTCTGGACTTCCCCAACATCGGGAATAATCTTCCTGCATCTAGCCTGTCCAACCCCTTAAGAATTTTGTAAGTTTCTATAAGATCCCCCCTCAATCTCCTAAATTCTAGCGAGTATAAGCCGAGTCTATCCAGTCTTTCTTCATATGAAAGTCCTGACATCCCAGGAATCAGTCTGGTGAACCTTCTCTGCACTCCCTCTATGGCAATAATGTCCTTCCTCAGATTTGGAGACCAAAACTGTACGCAATACTCCAGGTGTGGTCTCACCAAGCTGCAGCTTGGTACAGCTGCAGTAGAACCTCCCTGCTCCTATACTCAAATCCTTTTGCTATGATCAGTTACTGTGGACTGGAGGGTAGCCAATGTAACTCCACATTTTAAGAAAGGAGGGAGAGAGAGAGAAAACGGGGAATTATAGACCAGTTAGCCAGCAAACTTCCCCACTATAAATGTAGTTGATTATTAAAGATGTAACCATATAACCATATAACAATTTACAGCACGGAAACAGGCCATCTCGACCCCTCTAGTCCGTGCCGAACACATAATCTCCCCAAGTCCCATATACCTGCGCTCAGACCATAACCCTCCATTCCTTTCCCATCCATATAACTATCCAATTTATTTTTAAATGATAAAAACGAATCTGCCTCCACCACCTTCACTGGAAGCTCATTCCACACAGCTACCACTCTCTGTGTGGAATGAGCAGATATGTTATAGCAACGCATTTGGAAAGCAGTGATGGAATTGATCAAAGTCAGCATGGATTTATAATTAGTGTGTAAAATTAGAGCACAGGGTATTGGGCGTAGAGTATTGACATGGTAGAGAACTGGTTGGCAGACAGGAATCAAAGAGTAGGAATTAACGGGTCCTTTTCAGAATGACAGGAAGTGACTAGTGGGGTGCCACAAGGCTCGGTGCTGGGACCCTAGTTGTTTACATTAAATATTATCAATTTAGATGAGGGAATTAAATGTAACATCTCTAAATTTGCGGATGACACAAAGCTGGGTGGCAGTGTGAGCTGCTAGGAGGATGCTATGAGGCTGCAGGGTGACTTGGATACATTGGGTGATTGGGCTGAAGCATGGCAGATTGGTTGGGTGAGTGGGCAGAAGCATGGCAGATGCAGTATAAAGTGGATAAATGTGAGGTTATCCACTTTGGTGGCAAGAACAGGAATGCAGATTATTATCTGAATGGTGTCAGATTAGGGGAACCGGAGGTGCAACGAGACATGGGTGTGCTTGGACATCAGTCACTGAAAGTAAGCATGCAGGTACAGCAGGCAGTGAAGAAAGCCAAGTTGGCCTTAATTGCTAGAGGATTAGGAGCAAAGAGGTCCTATTGCAGTTGTACAGGGCCCTGGTGAGACAGCACCTGGAGTACTGTGTGCAATTTTGGTCTCCTAATTTGAGGAAGGACATTATTGTTATTGAGGGAGTGCAGCGTAGGTTGACCAGGTTATTTCCCGGGATGGCGGGAATGACGTATGATGAAAGAATGCCTCGCTGGAATTTAGAAGGATGAGAGGATATCTTATAGAAACATATAAAATTATTAAGAGATTGGGCAGGGTAGATGTAGGAAAAATGTTCCCGATGTTGGGGAGTCCAGAACCAGGGGTCACAGATTAAGAATAAGGGGTAGGCCATTTAGGACTGAGATGAGGAAAAGCTTTTTCACCCAGAGCGTTGTGAATCTGTGGAATTCTCAGCCGCAGAAGGCAGTTGAGGCCAATTCAAGATGTTTTCAAGGGGGAGTTAGATTTAGGTCTTGGGGCTAAGGGAATCAAGGTATATGGAGAAAAAGCCAGAACGTGGTTCTGATTTTAGATGATCAGCCATGATCATATTGAATGGCGGTGCTGGCTTGAATGGCCTGCTCTTGCACCTATTTTCTATGTTTCTATGTTTTTTATCTCAGTACACGTGACTATAATGAACCAACCAACTAGTTTGGTACTTGAATTCTGTGGCACAAGATTCCTTTTGTTTCTTGAAACTTGCCAGCAATATTAAGGAGAGAGTTGAGAGAAACAACATGCTGGAATACCTCAGCAGGTCAGGCAGCATCTCTGGAGAAAAGGAATTGATGACTTTTCCGGTCAAGACCCTTCTTCAGACTCGCATGTGAGAGTAAGGTGGGAGACATGCAAGGTGAAAGGTGTCAGAAATTGAACAAAAATAAAGGAAATTTGGCAACATATACACTTTGCAGATGCTTTCTTGAGTCACTGTGTGAAAGGTTTTCTTCACACGACTTGTATTGAGTTTGGAGAGGAATGCTGGAAAAATCTTTTAATATATGTTGAGCTAATTTTCTATGCTCTACAAGTCACTTTCCATACTTTGGGGATTAATTAGTTAGCATGTTCTTCGGTATGTTTTATGTGGGGGGAGGGGGGAGGGGATCGGGGTAAACTTTTTTTCAAGTTCCTACCTTCCAGGAGATGTGATCAATTTTCGGATCACATTCTCCGGGCTCTGCGGCCTACCATCGCTGGAGCTCTCCTCAGACTGTCGTGGGGCGCGGACTTAACATCGGAGCGAATCCCTTGCCTGAGATCGCTCCCACCGCGACCACCGCGACTTACCATCTAGGGCTCGTAGTCTCGGGAGAGGATAGTTGGGAGCTCCAACGCCGCAGAAGGCTCGACCAGCTCCGACGCGAGGTTCGATCGCCCGGCGCAGTGGAGCTGACATCCCCCCGTTGCGGGAGCAGATCGCCTCGATGCGGAGGGCCCGAACGCTGCTGGCTACGGGAGTCAAGACAGTTCCGTTAAAGGGCGGCTCGAGGCCCCCGACTGAGGAAGAACAAAAGGACTTGAACTTTATTTCGCCGTCCATCACAGTGAGGAATGTGTAAGAGTCACTGTGATGGATGTTCATGTTAAAATGTGTTTTTGAGTGATTTGTTGCTTTTAATTGTATGACTGACATGGCCAATGAAATCCCTCGTATGTTGCAAAACATACTTGGCGAATAAAGTGTGATTCTGATTCTGATTCTGATTCTGATAACCCCGGTACCCCCTCCCCCACCCACTCCTCCCCAATCACCACTTCACACCTACTTACAGCCTGACTCCAGTCTGCAAAGACTGGGCCCTCATTCACTACCCACCACCTCCTTGCTGCCTAACACAGTCTGGCCACTTCTCCATCAATAACAATAGCAACTGAGGAGGTGCACAAGCTATTCAGGAGACAGAAAAGCCAGAAATCTCCAGGACCGGACAATGTTTACCTTTCTACCCTCAAGATCTGTGCCAAACAACTAGCAACAGTCTATACAGATATTTTCTGCAAACCTGCGCTGTTGCTGCCTGCTTCAAAGTCTCCACTATTGTTCCCGTTCCCAAAAAGCCAAGGATTACTGGACTCAATGACTACCGGCCTGTCGCACTGACCTCTGTAATCATGAAGACCCTTGAAATGCTTGTGCTGGCCCAACTGAAAAATATCACAAACCCCCTGCAGTTTGCATACCGGTCCAATACATCAGTTGGTGACGCAGTCAACCTAGGCCTGCACTTCATCCTCCAGCACCTGGACCGCTTGGGGACCTATGCAAGGATTTTGTTCAACACCATTGTGCCAGAGCTACTACACTCCAAACTCTCCCAGTTGACTGTGCCTGAACCCCTCTATCAGTGAATCACCAACTTCCTGACAGACAGGAAGCAGCATGTGAGGGTGGGAAAGCACATCACAGACATTGCTGACCCTCAGCATTGGAGCACCGCAAGGCTGCATACTCTCCCCTCTCCTTTACTTTCTCTACACCAACTACTGCACCTCCACAGACTCCTTTGTCAAGCTTCTCAAGCTCCTATACTCAACTCCTCTTCTTATGAAGGCCAACATGCCATTCGCTTTCTTCACTGCCTGCTGTACTGCATGCTTACTTTCATTGACTGATGAACTAGGACCCCAGATCCCATTGTACTTCCCCTTTTCCCAACTTGACACCATTTAGATAATAATCGGCCTTCCTTCTTTTACTACCAAAGTGGATAACCTCACATTTATCCACATTAAACTGCATCTGCAATGCATCTTTCTACTCACCCAGGATATAGTTCCTGCGGCAGGTGACTAGTAGAGTGGATAAGGGAGAACCAGTGGATGTGTTATATCTGGACTTTCAGAAGGCTTTCGACAAGGTCCCACATAAGAGATCAGCATACAAACTTAAAGCACATGGTATTGGGGGTTCAGTATTGATGTGGATAGAGAACTGGCTGGCAGACAGGAAGCAAAGAGTAGGAGTAAATGGGTCCTTTTCACAATGGCAGGCAGTGACTAGTGGGGTACCGCAAGGCTCAGTGCTGGGATCCCAGCTAATTACAATATATATGAATGATTTGGACGAGGGAATTGAATGCAACATCTCCAAGTTTGTGGATGACACGAAGCTTGGGGGCAGCGTTAGCTGTGAGGAGGATGCTAGGAGGTTGCAAGGTGACTTGGATAGGTTGGGTGAGTGGGCAAAGGCATGGCAGATGTCGATAATGTGGATAAATGTGAGGTTATCCACTTTGGTGGCAAAAACAGGAAGTAGACTATTATCTGAATGGTGGCCGATTAGGAAAAGGGGAGATGCAACGAGACCTGGGTGTCATGGTACACCAGTCATTGAAAGTAGGAATGCAGGTGCAGCAGGCAGTGAAGAAAGCAATTGGTATGTTAGCATTCATAGCAAAAGGATTTGAGTATAAGAGCAGGGAGGTTCTACTGCAGTTGTACAGGGTCTTGGTGAGACCACACCTGCAGTATTGCATACAGTTTTGGTCTCCTAATCTGAGGAAAGACATTCTTGCCATAGAGGGAGTACAGAGAAGGTTCACCAGACTGATTCCTGGGATGGCAGGACTTTCATATGAGGAAAGACTGGATAGACTCGGCTAGTACACGTTGGAATTCAGAAGACTGAGGGGGGATCTTATAGAAACTTACAAAATTCTTAAGGGGTTGGACAGGCTAGATGCAGGAAGATTATTCCCGATGTTGGGGAAGTCCAGAACTAGGGATCACAGTTTAAGGATAAGAGGGAAGACTTTTAGGACCGAGATGAGGAAATCATTTTTTACACAGAGAGTGGTGAATCTGTGGAATTCTCTGCCACAGAAGGTAGTTGAGGCCAGTTCATTGGCTATATTTAAGAGGGAGTTAGATGTGGCCCTTGTGGCTAAAGATATCAGGGGGTATGGAGAGAAGGCAGGGATGGGATACTGAGTTGGATGATCAGCCATGATCATATCAAATGGCGGTGCAGGCTCGAAGGGCCGAATGGCCTACTCCTGCACCTATTTTCTATGTTTCTATGTTTCTATGTTTCTATGTGAGGAAACAATCTGCTGCAGGCAATGATGGTCCAGCTTTATACAGCCATCATAGAGTTTGTCCTCCACTTCTCCATAATGGTCTGGTTTTGCTCAGCCACCAAGCATGACATCCGGAGGCTGTAGCGCATCGTTCAATCAGCCGAGAAGGTTGTTGGCTGCAACCTTCCCCCATCAACTAACTGTACACTGCAAGGGCCAGGAAGCTAGCGGGTAAGATCATCTCTGACACCTCTCACTCTGGCCACAAACTCTTTGAAGCACTTCCCTCTGGAAGGCGACTCAGGACTGTCAAAGCCGCCACAGCCAGACATAAAAAAGGTTTTTTTCCACGAGGAGTAGCTCTACTCAACAGCCAAATGTCTGTAGCTGCCTTTAGCTCTGCTATGTTATTTCATTCTTCACGTTTAAATTATAATGTTTTATTTTTAATAGTCTACTGTATATTGTCTTATTACTTGCGAGCAAATCACCAAAGCAAATTCCTTGTATGTATACATACTTGGCTAATAAAATTTATTCAATCAATTCAATTCAATGTTCACAATGTGTGAATCATGCAATGTCACCTACCTTTACTCAGTGAGCAATCAACAACAAATGTCACAGTCTGTGTTTTCTTACTGAGACATTTTGGATCATCACAAAATACATCAGTGGGGAGTTTGGCTCGGAACTAATTCAGACAGGCCCACTGAGGGCGTTGACAGACTGTTACATCCATGGAAATGAACCTACTTGGTGACAATTTCAATCTCCGTTCCTTGAATGAGAGGGAGCTTGATTCACAGGATTCACAGGAGTTACAATGCATCAGCTCTGACACTCATAGTTTGGCTGGTCCACTAAGCAAGTTAGGTTCTCACTGGGGTCTCACATATCATAGTTGAGTAAAGCGGCTGGTGAGTCCACAGTGGGAGGTACAAACTCTTCCAAGATCTGCTTGGATGGACTCGCACACTGCAGCATAAGTGCAGTGTTGTACAGGAAATGTTTCGAGCAGCAGAATGCGTAGTAAAATGGAGACCCCATTCTTCCCACCTCCCCCCAACATATGCTGCACGGCCCATTGCAATCCTCCAGCAGATTGTTTGTTGCTAGCGAGTCTGTGATATACAGCACTAGAAAATATCATGGTTGCAGTATGATATCATGGTTGCAGTAATATGTCATATTTGCAGTAAAATATCATGGTTGCAGTTGCAGTTCTTCCTTGAGTAGACTCCAGCAACATGGAAGAAGGTTGCTGGAGTCAACTCAAGGAAGAATGATTGAACATAGAACATCAAACAGTAGAGCACAGGAACAGGAGTAAAGTGCTCCACAGTTTCTTCTTAGCAGTGATGTGTGAGATGTCACAAAGAGTGTGCTGTCATAGGAGAGAGGCATCAATGCAGATGCCTCAGACTGTCATAGAAATATCTCCTTGTGGTTATAAAGACCATTTTAATGGAGCTGCAGAGAACCACCACAGATCCCCATAGGACCAGTTTCTTGGTTAGTGGCAGGCAAGTGGCCTTTTTAATGTGTGGGATGCTGGGGCACAGATTGAAGCCAAACATCCCCAACCAACCAAGTGATTTGTGAAAGTAATAATATGAGAGGAAAAGTTGACTTGGCTTCTCGATGCAAGGATTACTGTCCCAAAAATCCCAGGAGAAATCTAAATACCCCTCTTCCACCCTGAATTTCCTACTACTTCATGTTCCTCCTCCTCTTCCACACAGGCTCCCTCCACTCTGGTTTCTATCTTCAATCTTCAAGTGGTGTGGAGACAGTAGCACCACAGTCACAGAGGACCTGATTTCTCCATATTGGATCCTGGTGTATCGTCAGTGAATCCATGGCCTATTCGATGAGATTTCTTGGTGGCAGGTGGCTTTGATGTTTTATACGATTTGCCCATGCTGCCTGTGCTCACCATTGAAGTTAGCCAGTTACTAATTATGAATGGGGACACACGTTTATCACAGCAGGGGGAATGCCACAGTTGAGAGGCATCAATGCAGCTGCCCGAGACTCTCAGGAAACAAACCACCGGCCAATGAGTTTTGAGGCATTTCTTTGAACTTGCGTAGATATGATGTGTCTATACACTTCAGAATTCATTATGCTACTACCATCAGCAGTTGCATCATCAATGAAGATAAGTGAGCCAGTTCCTTCAACAGCCATACATGCCCAGGCCATAACACCCCCACACCACTGTGTTTCACAGTTGAGGTGGTATGCTTTGGATCTTGGGCAGTTCCTTCTCTCCTCCATACTTTGCTCTTGCCATCACTCTGACATAAGTTAATCTTCATCTCATCTGCCCATGGGACCTTTTTCCAGAGCTGTGGTTACCATTTTAAGTATTTTTTGGCAAACTGTAACCTAACCATCCTATTTTTGCATCTTGCAGTGTAGCCTCTGTATTTCTGTTCATGAAGTCTTCTGCAGACAGTGGTCATTGACAAATCCACACCTGATTCCTGAAGAGTGTTTCTGATCTGTCAGACAGGTGTTTGGGGATGTTTCTTCATTATAGAAATAATTCTTCTGTAATCAGCTGTGGAGGTCTTCCTTAGCCTGCCAGTCCCTTTATGATTAGTAAGCTTACAAATGCTCTCTTTCTTCTTAATGATGTTCCAAACAGTTGATTGTGGTGAGCCTACGGTTTGGCTGATGTCTCGAACAGTTTTATTCTTGTTTCTCAGTCTCATAATGGCTTCTTTGACTTTCATTGGCACAACTTTGGTCCTCATGTTGATAAACGGCAATAAAAGTTTCCAAAGGTGATGGAGAGGCTGGAGGAAAGACAATGTGCTGAGAGCTCTCTTATACCTGCATTAAGGAGGCATTTAAACACACCTGAGCAATTACAAACATTTATGAAGCCCTGTCCCAAAACAATCTGGTGCTCTAAAATGGGGGGACGATGTACAAACACAGTTGTAATTTCTACATGGTGAAATCAAAATGGCAAGAGCAAACAATGGGGGAAAGAAGGAACTGCCCAAGATCCAAAGCATACCACCTCATCTGTGAAACACGGTGGTGGGGGTGTTATGGCCTGGGGATGTATAGCTGCTGAATGTACTGGCTCACTTAACTTCATTAATGATACAACTACTGATGGTAGTAATATAAGTAATCCTGAATAGACAATAGACAATAGGTGCAGGAGTAGGCCATTCGGCCCTTCGAGTCAGCACTGCCATTCAATGTGATCATGGCTGATCATCCACAATCAGTACCCCGTTCCTGCCTTCTCCCCATATCCCCTGACTCTGCTATCTTTAAGAGCCCTATCTAGCTCTCTCTTGAAAGTATCCAGAGAACTGGCCTCCACCACCTTCTGAGGCAGAGAATTCCACAGACCCACAACTCTCTGTGTGAAAAAGTGTTTCCTCATCTCCAAATGGCTTACCCTTTATTCTTAAACAGTGGCCCCTGATTCTGGACTCCCCCCAACATCGGGAACATGTTTCCTGCCTCTAGTAAGTCCAAACCCTTAATAATCTAATATGTTTCAATAAGATATCCTCTCATCCTTCTAAACTCCAGAGAATACAAGCCCAGCTGCTCCATTCTCTCAGCATATGACAGTCCCGCCATCCTGGGAATTAACCTTGTGAACCTACACTGCACTCCCTCAATAGCAATAATGTCCTTCCTCAAATTAGGGGACCAAAACTGCACACAATACTCCAGGTGCGGTCTCACTAGTGTCCTATACAACTGCAGAAGGACCTATTTGCTACAATACTCAACTCCTTTTGTTATGAAGGCCAACATTGCATTTGCTTTCTTCACTACCTGAAGTGTATAGACACATCATATCTGCTCAAGTTCAAACAAATGCCTCAAAACTCACTGGCTGGCAGTTCATTCTACAGCAAGACAATGATCCCAAACATACTGCTAAAGCAACAAAGGAGTTTTTGAAAGCTAAACATGGTCAATTCTTGAGTGGCCAAGTCAATCACCTGAGCTGAACCCAATTGAGCAGGACTTTTATTTACTGAAGAAAAAACTGAAAGGGACTAGCCCCCCAAAAGAAGCATAAGCTGAAGATGGCTGCAATACAGGCCTAGCAGAGCATCACCAGAGAAGACTCCCAGCAACTGGTGATGTCCATGAATCACAGACTTCAAGCAGTCATTGCATGCAAAGGATATGCAACAAAATACTAAACATGTACTTTCATTTACATGACATTGTTGTGTCCCAAACATTATGGTGCCCTGAAATGGGGGGACGATGTATAAACACAGCTGTAATTTCTATATGGTGAAACCAAAATGTATAAAAATGGCCTTTAATAAAATCTGACAAAGTACACTTTAACCACAAGTGATTTTTTTCTATTACAAATCTAAAATTGTGGAGTACAGAGGCAAATAAGTAAACAATGGGTCGTTGTCCCAAACATTATGGAGGGCACTGTATTCCATACATATGGTGCTCCCAACGCGGTCCCCTTTACTTCGCTCATGTTCATAAGTGATAGGTGCAGAATTAGGCCATTCAGACCATCAAGTCTACTCTGCCATTCAATCATGGCTGATCTATCACTCCCTTGTAACCCCATTCTACTGCCCATAACCCCCTGACACCCGTACTAATCAGGAATCTATTTATCTCTGCCTTATCTATCTATCTCAGCCTCTGGCAAGAACAGGCGTAAACTAAGCAATCATTTTGCTGAATAGTTGGCACTCTGGCCGCCAAGAACTGATGGAGTTCTCAGTTGCTAACCATTTTAGTGCCCCTTTCCATTCCCATACCAACCTTCCTATCCTTGGCCTCCATTGCCAGAGTGAGCTCACGTGCAATCTGGAAGAACAGCACCTTATATTCCACTTGAGTGGCCTACAATCTAATGGTATGCATATTGAATTCTTCAATTTCAAGTAACACTTCAGTAACGTCTGAAGGAAGGTCTCTATCCGAAATGTCACCCATTCCTTCTATCCAGAGACACTGCCTGTCCCGCTGAGTTACTCCAGCATTTTGTGTCTATCTTCCCCAACCCCCTTCTCGTTTCCTTGCAACACTCCCCAACCCCACCCCAATGCACATACATTTCTCCCACCACACTTGTCCTCTTCTTTCCTTATCTGACATCTTTTTGTCTCCTTTTCACCACTACCCTTTGCCCATACTCCACCAATTATCAATCACTGTGCTCCCTCCTCACTTATATCCATCTATCACTTGCCAGACTTTACCCCAACTCCACCTCCCTTCCAGCTCTCCCCTTCTCTATCAGTCTGAAGAAGTATCCCAACCTGAAACGCCATCTGCTCATTCCCTACACAGATGCTGCCTGACCTGTTGTGTTCCTCTAGCAGTCTATTTTTTCCTCTACATTTCAGCATCTCTTCTGCCCCTTTTCTATATATTTCTCCTTCTTTTGATTTTCTCACTTGCAAACATTTTTTGAGTTTCCTTTCTGCCCTGATGTTTTTTTGTTTTGTTTTACACTGCATTAATTCCTATCACTTGTAGATATACTTCAGTATCGATGTACTCCACCAGCCCTTCCAGGAAAACAAATTGCCTGATTGTTGCAATGATTCCCATTTTGTTAGCTTTTGCAGTAACTGCCATTCTGGCAAACAAACGACCAAGTCACATTACTGATTTGATTAAGTTTATTGATTTCAGCATGTTTATATTGTTATATGTTCCTGAACAATATTAAATTTGTGTCGCCACAATATTTTTAATGAATTGCAATCTTCAACTCATTACAGTAAAACCAACAACTGACAATATGATGCAAGTCAAGTATCAATCTTTAAAATGAGCCATGACAAAATAAAATTGCATTTTACATTTGGAAGGTTAATTACTCAGTAAATATCTGCTTTTGTATATTTTTCCCTAGCACATTGCAAATTATGGTGGAATATTTGTCTTATTTCCACACGCGTTGTATTTATTCATTCATGGGATGTAGTCATCACTGGCATGTTCATCTGTAACTGCCCTTGAGTGGGTAGTTTGTTATTATTTCTGTTCGACTTTTTTGATTAGAATGTCTTTATGCTACTTAACTGAAATTCATGATGGAAGCATATATTGCAAAGTAATAATGGAAGACCATCTGGGAAATTGAGAATATGAGGACAATTGAAGGGAGAAATGGCAGGTCAATTCATTCAATTGACCTACAGTCACAAATTCCATGGTTCTCCAAAACAAGGGGTCATTAATACCAGTGTTTAACTACTATTGGAGACGCTGGCTGTCAAGCATCATTGAATGAGCACCACCTACGCAAAGACTAAACAGGTTAAAATAAAAGTCCCATCACTTCTTCTGCGAGCAACTAGAAATTTAGAAATAAATTTGAATTTATCAGCATCAACCTATTCTCCCCCCCCCCCCCCCCCCCCCCCCCCACCCCCACCCAAAAAAAACCCAAACAACAGTTGGAAACATAATTAATGGGATCTGACTGTTGTAATTAGTGGGCAGCACATTGGCACAGCTGTAGAATCTATGCTTTATAGCACCAGAGACACGGGTTTGACCCTGTCTATGGATGCTTTCTATACGGAGTTTGTATGTTCTCCCTGTGACCGCGTAGGTTTTTTTTCCCAGGTGCTATGGTTTCTTCTTACGTACAGGTTTGTAGGTTAGTTGGCTTCAGTAACTTGTCCCTAGAGTAAAGGATAGAACTAGTGTATGGGATGATTGCTGGTGGTGTGAACTCAGTGGACTTCTTCAGGAACATGTAACGTAGTGCTTGTTAGAGGGAGTGCAGGGAAATCACATTGAGCAGTACTTCTTGAGAAGTCAGTCAAGTCAGTCGAGTGAAGTCCAGCGACGGGTAGAAAACAACAGTTCGCATGACATCATTATCCCTGTTACTGACGTGGACGGAACAAGTGCTGTAGAGGGGGATGTAGGTGTTGGTGTAGTTAATCTGCCAGTCAGGGAGAAGAACGGTGGGCTGAAACCTAGAGTTAAATGGCCTAGGGCAAGTGAAAGGAAGGAATGGAAAACTGTTAATATAGATTTGGTAAAGGCACAAGAGAGTCTGAAAGGGACAGTGGAAAACAAGTTAAATAAGATGGGAGAGTTTATTTATCAATATGGTGCAGACAGGTTTGGTGTTATTGAGAAAAAGAAGGCGCAGGCTCTACAGGTGGTTAGATCTAGATGAGAGAGAGAAGTCAAGAGATTAGCGAAGGAGAGGAGACAGTTGAGAAAGCAGTGGAGAAAGTCTACAATTGATGCGAGAGAGTGAATTAATGTTTTGCAAGAAAAGTTAAGAAATCGGTTAGCAATATTAAGGAGGGCAGAACACCTTAGGAGGAAGAGAAAGAAGAAGGAGCGAGTCAGGTCAGCATTTTATAAGGATCCATTTAAATGTATTTTTAATGTTAAAATGAAGAGTTAGAGGAATTTATTTTTAAAGGGCATACTCGGATCCAGAAAAGAAAAGGGGAATGGGTTTCCCTGCAGATATACCACTCTTAGGAGAGATAGAGTATGTTAGATGTTTTGCCACTAAAGTGGAAGGAAGTGGAAGCCGTAATAAGGCTTGCAAAGGCTTCTTCGGCCCCAGGGTCGAATGGTGTCCCTTACTGGGTACATAAAAGTGCACTTGATGTGCTTAGATTCTTGTGGAGGCTCTTGTGTATAGTTTGGGAGAAGCAGGTTATACCAAGGTTTTGGTGTAGAGCAGGGGGAATTTTCATTCCCAAGGGAAACGAGTCTTCAGGGTTAAGTCTGTTTTTTTCTCTTAAATGTAGAAGGCAAGATTTTCTTTAGCATAGTGGCACATAATCTTATTTGGAGTGCTTTTGATTTCTTTAGAGTTCCAGGATCAATGGTAAATTTAGTGAAAGCATATTTCCAAGATGTCCAAATGTGTTTTAGTACAGCAGACTTTACGACAGCATAGCAGAGACTAGAGATGGGCATTATGGCAGGGTATCCCCGTTAACGTTTACAATGGTGATGGAGCTAGTGATTAAGAGCATCATGGTGGGTCGTCAGAGGCAAAAGATGGCAGGACGGACTGCGCCTCCCTCCAATCAGGGCTTATATGGATGATATGACCTTGGTGACCACAACAGCAACTTGTACAAGAAGGTTGTTAGAGAAGTTAAATTATAATCTTAAATAGGCTAGATTAAAGATCAAGCCTAGTAAATCATGGAGTATTTATTTGGCAAGAGGAAAGGTAGTAGAGAAAATATTCTGTGGAGATTAAGTAGAAACATTCCCTCCATAATGGAGAAACTAGTTCAAAGTTCGGGTAGGTGGTGTAACAGGAAGTTGGATGACACTGAACAGGTTCAGCAACTTAGAAAGGATGTTACTGACAGGTTAGAAAGAATAGAGAAGTCAGGGCTTCCAGGAAAGTTAAAGTTGTGGTGTTTGCAGTTTGGGCTATTCCCTAGGTTGATGTGGCCATTAACAGTATATGAGGTGCCAATATCTAATGGGTGATTGGTTAGTTCACATATTAGGAAATGGTTGGGAGTTCCACAGTGTATTAGTAATGTGGCTCTATATGGGGAAAGGTATTCTCCATTTACCATTGTCCAGCCTAACAGAGGGGTTTAAGTGTGCTAAGGTGGGGTTAGAGTTGCAATTATCAGGGAGTAAGGATACATTAGTTAGTAATCTGGTGCCAAGTGTAACCAGAGGGAAGAAGTGGAATGCAAAGCAAGCAGTGGAAGAAGCACAAGCAGCTCTGAGGCATATAGACATTGTTGGTAAGGTGCAGCAAGGGAAAGGAGGCTTAAGGTTCAGCACTGGGAAACCAGTGTGGAGTAAAGGGCCTGTCCCACTTAGGTATGAGTCAGGCCAGTTATGGTGAGCCAATGATTGGGAGATGCGGGTAGATTTAGGAGGAAAGCTTGTTGTTCCGTAGAAAATAATCACTACTAGTTTGAGGCCTGATGTAGTGTTATGGTCAGTTAGTCAGCGGTTAGTGTATTTTATAGGACTGACAATGCCTTAGGAGAACTTAGTGGATGAGGCTTATGAAAGGAAAAGGCTTAGATATGTAGATTGGCAGCAGAAGTTGAGCAGCGAGGATAGAGAGCAAGAGTGGGCCCTGCAGGGGTGGGTTGTAGAGGTTTCAGAGCTAGATCGACCGCGTTGCTATTTGGAGAGCTAGGAAATCACGGACAGAGTTTGCATCAGGCTGTAAAGCAAATGTCAGAGGCAGCAGAGCAAGGCAGTCGGTGGTACACACAATTGCTGGGGAAACTCAGCGGGTGCAGCAGCATCTATGGAGCGAAGGAAATAGGCGACGTTTCGGGCCGAAACCCTTCTTCAGACAAGGCAGTCGGTGGATTCGGTGGAGAATAAATAGTGTGAGTTGGAGGCAGAAAGGAAACGTATGACATACAGTATGTGTCTTTCGTTGTAATTGTAGTCTGTGCAAGTGTATCCCAGTCTTTTGCAAGGATGATATTAGTTCCAAGCGTTAATGATGGGCTAGGATCAGTGGAAGATAGGACGCAGGTGTTTAGCATTTGTTAGAGTGAGCTAATTGGCTGCAGCTTCCTTTATTTAGTTGATATTGGTAGCATAGGTATTGAGAACGGGTATTAGCGGTTTGGCAACTGTTGAGCCGTCCCGAGATGTAGTGGACCTAACTCAATGAAACACCAATGAAGGACCAATGAAGGGAGGTGCCCACTTGATAGCTGCAATGATATATTTGCATCTACAGGAGTAGGGTTTTTTTTTAAGATAATTAATATGTAGGTAGCTGGGGGTTTTTTTTTGCATATGGAGTCATTTATTGTAGGTTGGTGTATTTAGTAAGATAATACTGTGGTTTTGGGCTTGGTTTTCTTAGTGGAGTTATTATCCTGGAGTTTTAGCATGTACTATGTTTTAATTGTAATTTAAACATAATAGAATCAATAAACTAATGTCTTGTAAGATAACTTCAAATAGACTTAATTTTCTTAGTCAAGGATTATTCTGATATCCTTGGTAGGAAATCTCTTTCATAGCATTCATAGCAAAAGGATTTGAATATAGGAGCAGGGAGGTTCTACTGCAGTTGTACAGGGTCTTGGTGAGACCACACCTGGAGTATTGCATACAGTTTTGGTCTCCTAATCTGAGGAAGGACATTCTTGCCATAGAGGGAGTACAGAGATGGTTCACCAGACTGATTCCTGGGATGTCAGGACCTTCATATGAAGAAAGACTGGATAGACTCGGCTTTTACTCGCTAGAATTTAGAAGATTGAGGGGGGATCTTATAGAAACTTACAAAATTCTTAAGGGGTTGGACAGGCTAGATGCAGGAAGATTGTTCCCGATGTTGGGGAAGTCCAGAACAAGGGTTCACAGTTTAAGGATAAGGGGGACATCTTTTAGGACCGAGATGAGAAAAACATTTTTCACACAGAGAGTGGTGAATCTCTGGAATTCTCTGCCACAGAACGTAGTTGATGCCAGTTCATTGGCTATATTTAAGAGGGAGTTAGATGTGGCCCTTGTGGCATCAGGGGGTATGGAGAGAAGGCAGGTACAGGATACTGAGTTGAATGATCAGCCATGATCATATTGAATGGCGGTGTATGCTCGAAGGGCCGAATGGCCTACTCCTGCATCTATTTTCTATGTTTCTATGTTTCTATGTTTACCAAACTCCTTCTTTGTATTCAAACACTAATGGGCCTGTCCCACTTCGGTGATTTTTTTCGGCGACTGCTGGTGACTGTCACAGTCGTAGCAGGTTATCGAAAATGTGACGACTGGATCCCCTCTACGCCAATGTCTACAACAACCTACCACCTAGTCTACGGAAAGCTACCGACAGCCGGCGACCCAATCATTGCGACTTTGGATGTCCACCAACGACAACCTATGACCACACCTACGACGACACGTATGACCACACAGGCGACAACCAAAGTCAACATATAATAATAATATAATAATAAATTTTATTTAATGGGCGCCTTTCAGACATCTCAAGGACACCTTACATAGTAATCGGAATAACATCTAATCGGAATATAACAAGTAATAAAGACATCACAGAGACACAAATTAAAAACAGAATTCAATCCAAAAACAGAAAATCAAAAACACAGTGTGAAGAGGGAGCAGCGGCAGCCAAAGCGCGCCAGCGTCCACTCTCTCTTCACGGCAACCATCTTGGACACAGACCTACAGGACTACAAATTAGACAAAAAAATCATCCCCCCACAATGGATACCACTGTGAGGGAAGGCACAATGTCCAGTCCCCACCCCATGTTCACCCCAAAGTCAGGCCTATTGAGGCCACCGCAATTGCCTCTACGGAGGCCCGATGTCCCTGGCCGTTCTCACCGGGTGGTCTTGCCCCGGCGTCGGGAGAGTCCTTTCGGCGGCTGGGCCACCTGGAACGGCCGTTTCCTGGTTGGAGCCCGCGGCTGCCGAAGCCGACAAGGCCGCGCCGGTTTGGAGCTCCCAGGCTCCCGATGACAAAGTCGGCGCTGCCTCTCCGCACCGCAGACCCGCAGCCCGGAGATGTTGCTCTCGGCGGTCCAGCGCGTCGCTCCAGCGCGGCGATCCAGGCAAGGCGTCGCCCGCTCCACTCGCTCCGCTCCAGCGCTTCAACGCTGTGCCGCCGCCGAGGCCGAGGTGCTGGGCGGTCCCCGCTAGGAAACGGCGCTCCAAGCCCGCTGGTAGGCCACGAGGACGGGTCGACGGGCAGCCCGGAGAAAAGGCTGCCACACCGACCAGGTAGGGACCTAGAAATAAAGTTTACACCTACCCCCCACATTAAAAAGACCATATCCCCTACAAACCTATGTCCACCTGCGACAAGCTACGACCCATCGGTGACAACTGAAGACAATTCAATAGCTGGTACCTGTCGCCAGTTGACGTAGCTAGTCGCCAATGGAATTCACCAAAGTCAGCACCCAGCGACAGCCAAAGTCAGCTGGCGACAACCTGCGTCATCCTGGTGGCAACCTACGACAGCAGAAGACAAGCTACGTCAAGCCCATAATTGATTGTATACTCTGGAATTTAGGATGAGAGCGGATCCTTATTAAAACATATCAGATAAGTGTTTGGACACGCTAGAGGCAGGAAACATGTTCCTGATGGTGGGGGAGTCCAGAACCACGGGCCACAGTTTAAGAATAAGAGGTAAGCCATTTAGAACGGAGATGAGAAAACACTTTTTCACACAGAGTTGTGAGTCTGTGGAATTCTCTGCCTCAGAGGGTGGTGGAGGCCGGTTCTCTGGATACTATCAAGAGAGAGCTAGTTAGGGCTCTTAAAGATAGCAGAGTCAGGGGATATGGGGAGAAGGCAGGAATGGGGTACTGACATGGGATGATCAGCCATGATGTCATTGAATGGCGGTGCTGGCTCAAAGGGTCGAATGGCCTACACCTGCCCCTATTGACTATTGTCGCCGAAAAGTTTTGAACATTTCAAAATCCAGCAGCGACCAGAAAAACGTTACGACTCTTTAGTTGACTTGAGGAGACTACTCACGGCCATACAGGTGTCACCCCGCGACCATGTGAATGCAGCCTAGTTGCCTGTAGTCGCTGAAAAAAATCGCCTTAGTGGGACAGGGGTATAAAGGTGATTAATAAGCAAGTTTGGTATTCTGAAAAATGCAAGGAATCATGGGATTTGTCAAAGTTCATTTCGGGGGAATAAAAAGCGAATGGGGATTCCGGGTAGCGAGAGAGTGGGGTGTAACAGCGAGAGAGAGAAGGAGCAGATGCGAATGGGAGGCAGGGGGAGAGACTGGACCGGCGGAGATAGGGTGAGAGGTGGGGGAGAGAGAAGAGGGGTGTAAACGTGCTTGTTTGTGTTTTGCTCACAGCTGTGTTTAGTTTAAAATTCTGCAGGGAGTGCTGGGGTTTGCATGTTGGTTGCAGAGACGGGGAATGTCCCCCAGTGCCTCACTCCAGTCCGGGAAGGGGGGGGGGGAGGTGGTGGAGGGATTGTCCTAGCGCTGGGGAGTTCTTGCGGAGACCGGGTGTCCGGGACCTGCAGTGAAGCTGCGATAGCGAGTTCCCCTTTCTCTATACCTGCCGTCAGGCATCGCTCTGTAGGAAGGAACTGCAGATGCTGGTTTACACCGAAGGTAGACACAACGTGCTGGAGTAACTCAGCGGGACAGGCAGCATCTTTGGAGAAAAGGAATTTGTGACGTTTTGCATCGAGACTCTTTTCCAGAGATGTTGCCTGACCCACTGAGTTACTGCAGCATTTTGTGTGTATCCACATTGATGATTGGTGCTCAACTTTCGCCGGCACCGAGGGGGTTAACCGACAGCCAATGAATAAGGCAAGAGGTGCAGCTGATGGTTCCTGGCCCATCGGAGAGCGGGTTCCTCGGGAATTGGAGCAGAGTTGAGCTGGAGTTAGTGCTTCTTCTCCGCGCTGGCTGTAAGCCTGGGGCTGCCACTGCTCCAGTACGATATCATGTCAGTCCAGGGTAACCCTGAACATCTCCGGCCACCCCTGGATAGGGATGGGACACTCGGGAGGGGACGGGGACAGTAGTTAAAGGGCTTTCTCACTGTGCGACCTGAAGCAAGACTTAACAAGATTTAACATTGTGGGAACCTTCTGCGATAGCAGTACGGCATTCGTGGACCACCGAGGACCTCCGTGGCGCTAACGGCAGGTAGTCGTGTGACTTGGTAAGGTCGGGAGAAAATTCAAACATTTTTGAATTTCTCCAAGAGTGCCTGGAGCACTTTTTGGTGAGCGTTGCAACATTGTATGAACGCAGTGGCCCGTGCGATATCCGTAATAACTCTTGCGGGTACCGTGGGAACTCCTGCGAACGGTGAGTAACTGAGCAGTTTGATTGTCAGTGCTTGCTTTACCTCATTGTTAAATAAATATATTTTTTACTATCGGATTGATGTCTGCAATTCTTCATTAACAGATCACTACAAGATGAATGTCTCTAATGTTATAATCCCTCTCATGCTGAAACACAAAATAGTTGAAGGTGAAATAATCACATTTTCATTCTTTTTCATTTTTGAGTGTTCAGGTACCTCACTTGCTGAGCTATTTTACTCCAGCAGTTTGTGTCTCTTTTTGTCTAAAGCAGTTTCTAAGACTGGAGGAACTCCGCGGGCCAGGCAGCATCTACGGAGGGAAATGGACATGCGACCCTTTCTTCAGGCTGCCTTATCTCTCTCCCCCCCCCCCCCCTCCCCCAACTCCCACCCCCACACACAAATGCTGGAGAAACTCAGCGGGTGCAGCAGCATCTATGGAACGAAGGAAATAGGCAAAGTTTCGGCCCGAAACGTTGCCTATTTCCTTCGTTCCATAGATGCTGCTGCACCCGCTGAGTTTCTCCAGCATTATTGTGTACCTTCGATTTTCCAGCATCTGCAGTTCCTTCTTAAACACAAATGCACCGAGTTCCTCCAGCACTTCGTGTTTTGCTCAGTATTCCAGCATCCGCTGTCTCCCGCGTCTCCAATAAAACATAACTACTGTCAAAAGGGTGAAGAATAGGGGCAGAGATAGATACATTCCTGATTAGTGCGGCTGTCAGGAGATTATGGGGAGAAGGCAAGAGAATGTGGTTAAGAGGGAGTGCCCATCTGTTACTATTAATTGGACAGTTCGGTCTGTGAAACGCAACACACCAGCCCCGACATCCAGCCCGGTGGTCAGTCCTTTGAAGATAGACACCAGTTGCTTGGAGCAACTCAGCGGGACAGGCAGCATCTCTGGAGAGAAGGAACGGGTGGCGTTTCGGGTCGAGAGCCTTCTTCAGACTGAAAGTTTCACCTCTCAGTAGATAATAAAATAAGACAATCATCACGGTCAATGTGAGACACAGTCTTTATTCCTATTTGACAAAATAAAAAGATGACTTCTTGCACATATTGAGAGAAGGTGCATCACACCAAACAACATTTGTCTAAAAAAAAACAGATTATTCTTCAGCTCATGAAAGAGCTCGGGTGAAAAAAACCAATATAGCGTGTGAAAATAAGTAACATCATTTGTGCCACGTGATTAACAACACTACAGTCCACGATGTTCATTCAAGATTAACGGGAAAGATCGGGAGACGGACAAGTCACTCGCACAAATAACAGAAATGCCGAGTACCGTGGGAACTCTTAATCGTGGGAACTCTTTATCGTGCGGAACTCGTGCTGGACCACGACCACTTCACTCGGGTGACATCTTGCTTCAGGTCGCACCGTGAGAACTGGCCATTAGACTCCCCTCGCAAATCTGCCTCCTAGTGTTATGCAGGAGAGAGGTGCGTGAATTGCCCCTGTATAATAACCCTGTACTGTATAACCTAGGAGGGCAGCCCAAGTGAGAATGAAACCCATACACCCAGGCTGAGGGGGACTGGACAATGATTCATTAGATTGTCACTGCTGAGATTTCTAAATGGACCAGTGGAAAAGGGAGACCTAGTGTCGCTAACTCCAATAGCAATTCAACAGCGCTTGCAGCGCCAAAGACCCGGTTCGATCTTGACTACAGATGAAATGCAGGTCTGTATACATGCAGCAGTTCTGCTGCTGAGAATATCGAGAGTGACCTATGACATGGGCAAGCGCAGTCGGAATACCAAACTCGCTTAATGTCTAGGCTGGTTCTTCGTGTCCATCACAAACCAGTTTAAGATAGCAATGTGAGATAGGGATTGGTTTGTAGATAGGATTAATTCACACTGATGTGAAATTTGAATAAAATAATAGACCAAATGTGGCATGCTGGTACAGCAGGCTGTGAAGAAAGCTAATGGCATGTTGGCCTTCATTGCAAGACGATTTGAGTTTAGGAGCAATGAGGTCCTACTGCAGTTGTACAAGGCCCTGGTGAGACTGCACCTGGAGTATTGTGTGCAATTTTGGTCTCCTAATTTGAGGAAGGATATTATTGGTATTGAGGGAGTGCAGCCTAGGTTCACCAGGTTAATTCCCGGGATGGCGGGACTGACATATGATGAAAGAATGGGTTGCCTTGTCTTGTATTCACTGGAATTTTGAAAGATGTGAGGGGATCATAGAAACATGTAAAATTCTTAAAGGATTGGACAGGTTCGATGAAGGAAAAATGTTCCCAATGTTGGGGAGTCCAGAACCAGGGGTCACAGATTAAGAATAAGGGGTAGGCCATTTAGGACTGAGATGAGGAGGAATGTTTTGCCCTAGAGAGTTGTGAATTGTGGAATTCTCTGCAACAGATTCACTTGATGTTTTCAAGAGGGAGTAGCGTAGATTTAGCCCTTGGGGCTAAAGGAATCAAGTGATATGGGGAAAAAACAGTAACTGTGTACTGATTTTAAATGATCAGCCATGATCATATTGAATGGCCTAATCCTGCATCTATTTTGCTATGTTTCCCTACATGAAGGGGAGTATTGAGGCAAATCACAGTTCATTTTTATTTTGCGTTTATTTTTATTTTAGTAAATATCCATGCTCAGAAAACGCTTTGATTCAGTTTGATTCAGTGGTGCAAAAGTAGACATGGTCAAGACGTTTAGGTTCCTAGGTGTAAATATCACCAACACTTTGTCCTGGTTCAACCATATAGGCACTATGGCCAAGAAAGCACACCAAGGCTAAGAAATGTCAGCATGTTTCCAGTATCTCTAACCATTATCTACATATGTACCATGGGTGTCAGAGGTTATGGGAAGGCAGCAGAATGGGGTTAGAAGAGATAAATCTGCCATGATTGAATGGTGGAGTAGGCTTGATGAGCCGAATAGCCTAATTCTACTCATATTCCTTATAACCTTATGAAAGAGTCCTATCCTGATGTATCACATCTTGGAATGGCAACTTCTTTGTCAATCATGCCTTTGCCTCATTGAATCCATTTATATTTCATGCTATGTCGGGAAAGCAGTTAACAAAAAGAAGGATTACTCGCATCCCGATCAATGTTTCTTCCTCCCTTTCCCGTTGAGCAATATCGAAGCTCAAAAGCAAGTACCACCAAATTCAAGAACACCTTCATTCCCACTGTTATCAGACTCTTGAACAGACCTCTCGTAAGTTGAGCATGAATTTCCAATTTTCCATCCACTATGTTGCAGCCCATGCACTTTAGTTTTTAACCTGTGTTTCCTCTGTAGCTGTAATTGTACGCTTGTTTATTTTCTCTTTTGCAGATGCTGAAGTATTCATATAACCATATAACCATATAACCATATAACAATTACAGCACGGAAACAGGCCATCTCGACCCCTCTAGTCCGTGCCGAACACATCGTCTCCCCTAGTCCCATATACCTGCGCTCAGACCATAACCCTCCATTCCTTTCCCATCCATATAACTATCCAATTTATTTTTAAATGATAAAAACGAACCTGCCTCCACCACCTTCACTGGAAGCTCATTCCACACAGCTACCACTCTCTGAGTAAAGAGAGCATGGTTATACAGCATGGTTTTCCTGGCAAGCATATAAAACTAAGTTTTTCATTGTATCTTGGTACATGTAATGTTAAAATTGTACAAGGCATTGGTGAGACCAAATCTGGAGTATGGTGTACAATTTTGGTCGCCCAATTATAGGAAGGATGTCAACAAAATAGAGAGAGTACAGAGGAGATTTACTAGAATGTTGCCTGGGTTTCAACAACTAACTTACAGAGAAAGGTTGAATAAGTTAGGTCTTTATTCTCTGGAGCGCAGAAGGTTAAGGGGGGACTTGATAGAGGTCTTTAAAATGATGAGAGGGATAGACAGAGTTGATGTGGTTCAGCTTTTCCCTTTGAGAATAGGGAAGATTCAAACAAGAGGACATGACTTCAGAATTAAGGGACAGAAGTTTAGGGGTAACATGAGGGGGAACTTCATTACTCAGAGAGTGGTAGCGGTGTGGAATGAGCTTACAGTGGAAGTGGTGGAGGCAGGTTCGTTGGTATCATTTAAAAATAAATTGGATAGGCACATGGATGAGAAGGGAATGGAGGGTTATGGTATGAGTGCAGGCAGGTGGGACTAAGGGAAAAAAGTTGTTCGGCACGGACTTATAGGGCCGAGATGGCCTGTTTCCATGGTGTAATGTTATATGGTTATATGTTTATATGTGACGATAATCAACCAATACCAATGAGTATTAATGGGGAGAAGAGCTTAGAATAGGTTTGTGGGGGGTGGAAAGCTGCTCAATATCGTAGCAAAGTCAAGTCACAAGTAATAAACCAGAGAAGAGGATTTAGGTGGTAGAGGAATGGAGATAAATGGTGCTTTCAAAAGTACAAAGATTTTGCTGTGTCGTTATGACATGTTCAAAAAGACTAGGCTTGACCCTGTTTTTTATGACTTATTTTCCTGCTTTGCTATCATTACTTCAGTGGAAATTTTATGAGTTATTGGCAGTGTTAAGGCAGTAGAATGGGAAAATCTCCAAAATATTTTCTTCTACTTGTCCAAAGTTACAATGATGTATGTTAAGTCTTGTGGTGTTCATAGTATTTCATATGATTCTGGCAGCAAACATAAATAGTAGAACTGATATTGAGAATTTGCAGTTTCTGTGAGTTTATAAATTATTCCTGAAGATAATGGGCTCGATCATGTTCAACCTGACTCCACCTCACGTTGTGTGAACTCCACTGTTGCATTGTGCTTACCAAACCCAGTGGCTCCAATTAAGATGCAACTTGCCCAACTAGCAAAATGGTTTCAGGCAATGGATCATGAGGCCCAGCCACCAGGCTACTCTGATGGCCTTTTTTGTGTCCGCTGTCAAAGGCCTTTCAATTTTTTCAAAGTATCTCTGAAATTCCAGAAAAAGAGCAATTCAAAATTGTTTCAGCACCAAATCTATATTACCAAATCTCTGATCTTGACCGCTTTTGGCCCACTGTGCTGCGATTTCCGACAGAACACCGCCACCTACGGCCGTCATTTTTGGCCACCTTGCTCAGAGCCCCCCTCCGCCTTGCGGGTGCAGAGGATTTTTCCCATTGATGACAAATCAGAGAGATATTAATGTTTTTAAAAAAATCACCATTCTCTCTGCTGCCCCTGCTGGAGGGACGGGGAGGGATTATAAAACCAGGAAGTGGTGTGCCTCACTCAGTCTCTGCAAGATGGATGAAGCCAAGGGTCACGTCTCTCGTCGCTCTAAATAATACTGAACAAATGTCTACATAACTGTGAGTACCCTTAATGTGGTTTGAAAATGAAAATATGGTTTGTTTGAAGTAAAAAGGCACTGCCTGCAAATGGTTGTTTGGGTGCTTTGGCTTGAAGTTGAAAGGCACTACTTACTGCAAATGGTGGCTTGGGAGCTTTGGTTTAAAGTTGAATAGCACTACTTACTGCAAATGGTGGCTTGAGAGCTTTGGTTTAAAGTTGAATAGCACTACTTACTGCAAATAGTGGCTTGGGAGCTTTGGCTTGAAGTTGAAAGGCACTACTTACAGCAAATGGTGGCTTGGGCGCTTTGCTTGAAGTTGAAAGGCACTACTTACTGCAAATGGTGGCTTGGGTGCTTTGGCTTGAAGTTGAAAGGAACTACTTACTGTAAATGATGGCTTGGGTGATTTGGCTTGAAGTTGAAAGGCACTTCTTACTGCAAATGGTGGCCTGGGTGCTTTGGCTTGAAGTTGAAAGGCACTACTTACTGCAAATGGTGGCATGAGGTTGAAAGGCAGTACTTACTACAAATGGTGGCTTGGGTGCTTTGGCTTGAAGTTGAAAGGCAATACTTACTGCAAATGGTGGCTTGTTTGCTTTGGCTTGAAGTCGGATGTCACTCCTTACTGCAAATGGTGGCTTGGGTGCTTTGCTTGAAGTTGAAAGGCACTACTTACTGCAAATGGTGGCTTGGGTGCTTTGGCTTGAAGTTGAACGACACTACTTACTGCAAATGGTGGCATGAAGTTGAAAGGCACTACTTACTGCAAATGGTGGCTTGGGTGCATTGGCTTGAAGTTGATTGGCACTACGTACAGCAAATGGTGGCTTGAGTGCTTTGGCTTGAAGTTGAAAGGCACTACTTACTGCAAATGGTGGCTTGGGTGCTTTGGCTTGAAGTTGAAAGGCACTACTTACTGCAAATGGTGGCGTGTGTGCTTTGGCTTGAAGTTGAAAGGCACTACTTACAGCAAATGGTGGCGGGTGCTTTGGCTTGGTTGAAAGCTACTACTTGCGGCAAATGGTGGCTTGAGTGCTTTGGCTTGAAGTTGAAAGGCACTACTTACTGCAAATGGTGGGTGCTTTGGCTTGAAGTTGAAAGGCACTACTTACTGCAAATGGTGGCTTGGGTGCTTTGGCTTGAAGTTGAAAGGCACTACTTACTGCAAATGGCGGCTTGGGTGCTTTGGCTTGAAGTTAAAAGGCACTACTGCAAATGCACTTACTTCCTGTTTGCACTGTATATTGATTTTAGATAACACGCTACAACTTACGGCTGTGATTTTTGGCCATCTTACTCAGTCCCCCCTCCGCTGAGCAGGTGCAGAGAATTCTTCCCATCAATGAAAAATAAAAGTGTTATTAGTGTTTAAAAAATGTTGAGAATCTCTCACCTGTCAATCATGCCCTGAAAGCCACACCTTTTCGGTGGGAGGGGGAGGGGTTATAAAACCCGGAAGTGTGGGTGTGGCTCAGTCTCTGCATGATGGGGGGGAGAGGTCATGACCCCGTCTGAGCTGTGAATCAACTGAACACACTGAATGTCTACTGAACTGAGTTTGGTGTTTTATGGTGGTTTCACCCTGCTGAAAGTGGTATGAAACTGCACTTGAATTCGGTGGCCATGCACCCTGCTTGAAGTGGTTGGAAACTGCACTTGAATTTGGTGGCCTTGCACCCTGCTTGAAATGGCAGGAACATGGATTTGAATTTGGTGGCCTTGCACCCTGCTTGAAATGGAATTTCAAGGAATAGTCATGAGTCAACTGCCAGCCCACCAGCCGTGAGTGAGCTGCTAGCTGATCAGGCTTGAGGGACTGAGCTGCCACTCCAAGAACTCATACCAGCACTCTAGAAAGCCACCCCACTGGCCACCAATTTTGGAATTGGTGGAGAGGTGGAATATTGCGTCGGGGGACCAGCCCTCTCGTGTGAACATGGGACCCAACGGGTCCCACTTAGTCTAGTAACTAATATATTTCTTCTATCTATAGTATTACTAAAAGTCTCATCTTGACCACTTCCTGTCTATGTTGTAAATTAATTTTAGAAAAAATGATACCCAATATCGCTATGATTTTTTTTTCGCCATCTTACTCACCGTTCTCCACTCCTCCAACCGCCCCAAGGTTTTTTCTGATCGGTGAAATAATAAAAAAGTTATGAATGTTTAAAAAATCGTGAGCTCAGCAAATTGGTCTTCTCGTCTGTTAGTCACCATGATGAAGGCAATGCCCCTTCTGTGGGGCCAAGAGAATAAAGTCCCGGAGGCTGGACGTGAGTCAGTCACCCCGGAAGACCGTGAGTGAGAGTTGAGTCCAGAACTGTGAACCTATGCCATGAGTGAACTGAACTATGAGTCTGCACTATGCATGAATTGAATGGTTGGTCTGCACTGTGTTGCTTGAACTGAATTGAAGGGTTGGTCTGCACTGTGCTGCTTGGACTGAATAGAAGGGTTGGTCTGTACTGTACTGCTTAAACTGAATGGAAGGGTTGGTCTGCACTGTGCTGCTTGAACTGAATGTCCCGCTGAACTGTGGAAGTCCCGCTCACGGGAGAGGCCCGTGAGCGGGACTTCAACCGCGTGAGTAGATTCAAGAGTTTTACTGTCATATATATATGTTACGTGTGAGAGTGTGTGAAGGATGGTGTGCGTGTGAGATGGAGGGTGTGTATGAGAATGTGTGTGTGTGATGGAGGGTGTGTGTGTGAGCACACCAGCCGCGAGTGAGTCGGCTGCCAGCCCACCAGCCGCCAGTGAGTCGGCTGCCAGCCCACCAGCCGCCAGTGAGTCGGCTGCCAGCCCACCAGCCGCCAGTGAGTCGGCTGCCAGCCCACCAGCCGCCAGTGAGTCGGCTGCCAGCCCACCAGCCGCCAGTGAGTCGGCTGCCAGCCCACCAGCCGCCAGTGAGTCGGCTGCCAGCCCACCAGCCGCCAGTGAGTCGGCTGCCAGCCCACCAGCCGCCAGTGAGTCGGCTGCCAGCCCACCAGCCGCCAGTGAGTCGGCTGCCAGCCCACCAGCCGCCAGTGAGTCGGCTGCCAGCCCACCAGCCGCCAGTGAGTCGGCTGCCAGCCCACCAGCCGCCAGTGAGTCGGCTGCCAGCCCACCAGCTGCCAGTGAGTCGGCTGCCAGCCCACCAGGCCTGAGCTGCCAGCCCACCAGGCGCGAGTGACTGTGCTGCCAACCCACAAATCCATTCGGCCCACAATGTCCATAATAGCCCTCTGGAAACCAGTCCCTTCGGCCCACAGCACCCATCCTATCGCTCCAGAACCCCCCCCCCCCCCCCAATGGCCACCAATATTTGAATTGGTGGAAAGATGGAATATTGCTTTGGGGGACCAGGCCTCCCGTGTGAGAATGGGACCCAACGGGTCCCGCTTAGTCCAGTATATTTTAAATTACGTAATTAATTGATTAAAACATATTTAACTGGTATAAATCAATTTAATACAAGAACATTAATTAAAATGAGGGAAAAAAAAACATTTAAATATCTTTCCATTTAGATCAGGGTCTCCACATAGATGAGGGGTGGTGAGTGTATGGAATAAGCTGCCAGAGGAGGTAGTTGTGGTTGGGACTATCCCATTGTTTAAGAAACAGTTAGACAGGTACATGGATAGCACAGGTTTGGAAGGATATGGTCCAAGCGCAGGCAAGTGGGACTAGTGTAGCTGGGACATTGTTGGCCGGTGTGGGTCTGTAGGGCCGAAGGGCTTGTTTCCACACTGCATAGTCACTATGAATTTATTCGTGAAGCTGAACTAGATCATCATTTGAAGCTGGAGAAAACCTAAGGGGCCAGATACCAAATGTTTCTGCCTTCCCCCAGCTCAATTAATGAGCTACACCCTTGAGGGGTTCTGTTGCATGAAATTCTGGCCTTCAGCGCATCCAGTACTTCTATGCTGCAATGTGCAGGTGAGATAGTCAGAATACATTAACCACATAATTATTTTTTACTTCGGAGTCACGTGAGTGACCAAGTGAAGAAGGCCGTTCAGCCGCACGTGCGTCATTACGTCAGACGCATTGGTGCAGGCGGCCGCTTGGGGAGCAGGAGTTCCTCCAACGCTGTAAGTTTTAATCTCGAGGTAAGCTTGTTTCTTACCTGTTTTATTCCCTGGAGGGGGGCGCTGCACTGCAGCAGCCTCTACCTACAGCCTGTCTGTTATTTCAATCTTTTTTTTAATTTTTAGTTAGTCTAAAGTTTTGTGTTGGGGGAAACTTTAACTTTTCTATGTGGGAGAGGGGGCAGGGTAAGGGGGAAACCGTTTCCCAGTCTCTTCCTGGCGGGGACGCGACTATTTCTCCGAGTCGCATCCTCGCCCCCCACCTTGCGGCCTACCAGCTGGGTCGGAGTGGCCTTTCCTGCCGGGAACCGGGAAACGGACCAGGGCTGCTACAGCGACGGCGCAGCGCTGGAGTCACCGTGGAGCGGGCGATGCCTGCCTGGGTCGCCGTTTGGAGCTCAGAAGCGTTGGGCCGCTGCTCCAACATCGTGGAGCTCTGGTGCGGAGAGCTTCCAACGTGGGTGGTGCTGAACAACATCGTGGAGTCTACAGCAGCAGTCTCCACCCGGCGCGGCCTGTGGACTTTGGAAACCGCCGACTCCGGTAGGAGGGGGCCGACTCTGGTGTCCACGCTGCTGAGGATGTCCCGCAGCCCCGACGTCGGACTTGTATTACCCCGGCGAGCGGTCCTGGACATCGGGCCGCCCGTAGCTGCAACTGCGGAGGGCTTGGGGAGGCCCTGACCACGAGGAACAGTGGAGGAAGAGACTGACTTTGGTGTCTTCCCACACAGTGGGAAACTTTGATTCTGCTGTGTGGGGATGTTTTATGTTAAATTCTATAGTGTGTGTTCTTTATACCCTTTCTGGCTTAATCCCTCCCTTCACCACCTCCAGTTTAAATTCCAGTTGGAATATTTTGGAGGACCCAAGAACCTGCAGGAACCTCTTGTTCCAGAGGCTTTCTGCCGGAAGGATTCACGAGGCCCGACGAGGGAACCAGCTATGGGCTGTGGGGAAACCCCGGTTCTTGCCGCCAAGAGCGGGTCGCTGGGTTGTCTGGTGTCGTGGAAGACGGTCGCTGATGGGGGTCAGTGGCTTCCAGGCGCTCCGGGTGCCGCGAGGGTTCACATAGGCACATAGACGCTGGGATTCCCAGGGAGGGGACCTCCAGCAAGCCGGGTGCTGGGAGGGGGTTTCCCCTCCGACAATAACATTTATGTGGGGGTGTCCCGAGGAAGGGGACTTCCAGTAGGCCGGGAGGGCTTCCCCCACGATATGAATATGAATACTGGGGTTTCCCGGGTAGGGGACCTCCAGTAGACCATGAGTCGGGAGGGGTTTTCCCTCCGACAATATGGAGGGTTTTTCCCTCCGATATGAATGTTAATCCTGGGGTTCCCGTGGAGGAGACCTCCAGTAGACCGGGAGTCTGGATATAAATATATATGCTGGGTGTCGGGAGGTTTTCCCCTGATATACATATAGAGGCGGGGGTTCCCGGGTAGGGGAATCCAGTAATAATCAGGTTTCAGACCGCAGGGGTCCCCAGGAAAGGGGTTAAGCAGACCGGAACGGTCAACCCTGGTGCCGGTAGGGGTTTTCTCTCCGGTAATATATAAGGGTGCTGGGATTCCTGTGGGAGGGGAAATCCACCAGCTATGCGGTGCCCAGACCGCAGAGGTCCCCAAGATATGGGGTAAATCGACCCAAGTGGTCAGTCCTGGTGCCGGGAGGGTTCCTTCTGGGGGGAAAAAATTAATAATGTGGAATTGCCAGGATGGAGCCTTATTGAGAGAGGCTCAAGATAGATACACCCTAACATCAGGAGATATGGCAGTGTTGGGCAGATGGGAGAGCCCTTGCCAGCAGTGCCTTGTAACAGGGCTGCATAATGGGGATGCTGAATATATGGCAGTGCCGGCCTATTGCTCTAAGCCGTGTCAGCAGCGCCTTGTATAGGACTGCTTAAATGTATGGCAACAGCACCTGTAGAAGGGCTGCATGATGTCTCCCTTATGGAGGAGGTGAGCTTACCGGGGCATTTTCTGACCCTGAAGGCTGGGCCTGTTGGAGAGGCCATGCCAGCAGCGCCTTGTAGCAGGGCTGCTTAATGTCTCCCTTATGGAAGAGGAGAACATGTGGCGTCAGTGTAAATCTGATACCGAGGCTGAGGGTATAGCGTGGGGCATACATCAAGGGATGAAGGGCACATGTCGGAGGTACGATTCCTGGCAGCAAGGTTGCCATCCCAACACAATGCAGAGAACACCACTATCAGGGGACGTTAGAGCCACCCGCCGAACCTTCTATTCGGGTAAGACCTATTCCACAGGCAAAACCTGAAGGACAAAGCTGGACCAATTAGGCCAACGATGAGTAAGGATTCATAGTTTAGGGGTAAAACGCATCCCACGGCTTCATCGGCAGGAAGCGGTTCACTGAAGCTGGTAGCAGCATTAAGCTGACCAGAGTTACTCTACAACTAAGTGACCACGAACAAGTTGGTAAGATTTACAATTGGTTGGGCAATACACAAATAACTGAGACATTGTCATCTACTCAGAGGCATTTTAACCAGGTAACTGGATGATACTAGTATTCCAAGAAGTTTGGAATTTGGCCAGAAGAGTGTTGAGCCAGGTCCAGTATTTTAGCCAGGTTGCCTTCGAGACAGGCTCGGAGATATGGGGAATTGTCTTTCAAGGCAAGGTCAGAATTATGGCAAGAGTTGTCTTGGGACATGTGAGAATTATCGGAACCGGGCCAGAGTTGCCGTCAGGGCAGACTCGAAATGATGGCAGGTGTAGCTGTTCATTATGAAAGAAGGGTGATCAAACTGATTTCATAGGGTTTTCCATGTACAATGATCATCAGAGATATTTGAAGGTATTGTTATGATGAGGCAATCTAAACAGTATGATAACAATAAATTATTCAAAGGACTACTCAGAGTTCAAAAACACTTGTGATGTATTGTCTGGATTATATTTTGATGCTGTATTTGGCTAAAATCCACTCAGTCTCAAGCTAATTGAGGAATTGTTCTCTCCTATCCCAGTAAATTAGGTTGTTATCAAATTGATAGTTGGCCTGTGACTCCGCCCTGGGCAACAGATTGGAATCAATAGAAACCTGGAACAGCCTTGTGGTTATAAAGGAGTTCATATTCGTTAGACTAACTGGCAATGTAATAGATGTGATGCAGCTGTGCAAGTGGGAGAACTGACAGCATGCTTAATGACAAACAATAAGGGTCATGAAGGTCATTGATAATACAACTTGCTATTGCCTGCTGAAGCTAATAAGCCACTATGATGGACAAACTGTATTCAGCATTGCTCCAGTAGTTGATAAATAAATATGTCATTATATTGCAAAAAAGATGCTATGGCTTAAGGTGGGAACATGCGAATGTCATCTCTAGTTGGAGGTGCAGGAGATTTGCAATCAGTTAGTAACTTTTCAGTATTGGTATCAACTATCTATAGACCCCAAGTGCATTTATGGGTTAAAAAGTGATTGAGTGAATATGCATAGGTGCATGCTCAACTTCATGTTGATACATTAAGATGTGGCATATGATAAGCACGAGGGTGCAATCAGGGGAAAGATCCTGTGAAAGGTACATAATCTAATTTGCCACTGGAGTATCATTAAGTACAGATCAATGACAACACATAATAGGTGTTGGACCACGCAGTATTTATGAAATTCTGATTTAATGCAACACCGAATATAAATATATTGTTTTCATGCTAATTAAAGGTTGCAAAAATGTGTGGCATAACAGTGGCGAAAGATACATTCTCGCTACAAGCATGAGGAATGGTCTTTTATTTCTTCCTCCAATTTGCTTTATGAGTCGGGTCTTGAAATAGTCATCAAGAGCCGCTTTAGGTTCCAGCTGTGGAATTGGCCTATGCAGTTATATCCCCGATTTGTCGGGAATAATAATAATGCAACATTATATGGTTATTTTAAACGTAACTTGCTGGTTCAGCCTGTGGCTTGAGAGATCAGCTGTTGCATGATAAAATTAATATGTTCTACAGATTCTCAATAGATTGCTTACGGCTTGGGTTGTCACGCCTATTTTGTATGTATTCACAGTGCTGGAATGGTACCAAAAAAGCAGTACTTTGCCGTTTCAGATGGGAAGCGTTTGTTTAATGCTCATGTTACATTTAAAATGGTACAGATCCTGAGCTATTGCAGTTCATTTAAATGGTCTTTGACAATATTGAGTTATAGGATCATTAACTGTGCCAAGGTGCTTTCCATCAGACTTACTGCAGCTAACAAGGTCCAAGTTGTTGGGTTCGCCTCGGATATTGAGTTAGTAAAGGATATCTATTACACAAGGTTCCCAGGATAAGTACAATGCAGTATGGGAGATGGACATTGTTTTAACACTATTTCACTAGGGGGTTCTTAGCTACATTCTTAGCTTTGATCGGACCTCATTAGGTAGTTATCCTCCTGACGCTGGTTAGCGCAACAGGTCACTCGTTACATTATTGTGACAGGAGAGGATGGTATATCTGCGAATATATGCATAAGATTTCATGCTATAATTAATTTAAGCAGAGCAGTAGGGGTGTCAGGTCTCAAGATAGTTCAAGACATACACAGGGACCTTTCGTGATGTGGGGACACACATTTACAACAATACGTCAAGGTTACCAAGAGCATTTGAGACTCTGAGCTAACTACGATTGTTCGTTACAAAAGACGTTATAAGAACCTATCTGCTCATATCTTGCCAGGTGTTAAAGCTGAGTTGAGTTTTGCAGGAGTAGATACTGATCCGGCTCTCACTCCACCAGGGCTGCTATAACAGCAGCAGCAAGGGTTAATTACATTCCACTGGACCACATCCTAACGGCTATAGAGTGGTCAAACAAACAAAATTTTCAAACATGTTATAATAACCCGTTGCCAGACCAGGGGTATTTCTCAATTTATTTTATGTTCTGTTATAGGTTCCATCAGGATGAGAGATGTGATTATTGTTATTGCTTATTTAACAACATCAGCATGTTTAAATCTATGTCATGACTGTATGCATTATGAATATTTTCCCTCATTTGTCAATGAGGCAGTTGTGGTTGTAGACTTGTTTTCTCACGGCATGAAATCACAGAGCTTTGAAATCGTCACGTAGTCACTCACGTGACTCCGAAGTAAAATAGTAAGATTAAACGAGCTTACCAGTTTTAAGTTTGATCTTTATTTTATGAGGAGTTACGATGAGGGAATACGTGCCCTCCGCTCCCAGCCTTCGTTAAGCTCATCTGGTAGTTCTAGTCTTCTTTCATCTTACTATCATACTTCAGTCACTATTATTATCTGTGATTTCACACCGCTGCTTTGAAGATTGACGCATGTGCGGCTGAACGGCCTTTTTCACATAATCCCTCATCGTAACTCCTCATAAAATAAAGATCAAACTTCAAACTGGTAAGTTCTCGTTTAATCTTACTATTATTACATCCAATTTATTTCCCTTTTCCTCTCCCTCCTTCCCGCATTTGATGATGGGCATCCTTGGGCAAGCACACAATATTTATGGGTTTTTATTTAAAGTACACCACCCTACATTTACATTAAATTTTAATTAATCTGCTTAATTGTTCCAAGTTTCTTTAAATATATTAATCTTGTTTATCTTCATAACATGATTTATAACATAACATTTATAATGCTACACATCTAATAATATGATTATAAAAACATTTTAGGCAGCAAAGCAACATTTTTATTTAGCATTTTCCTTTATTCATATTTGTGCTAAAATTGGTGGTGCCAGCATGTGTAATATATGCAAAAAGAATTTCACTGTGCTATTGCATACGTGACAAATAAAGCAATCTGAAAAAGGGAATTAGGAATGCTAAACTCAATCACAAATGGCGGATTGAGGAGCATTTCCAAAACAACTCCGATCCCAGGCGCATGTGGCAAGGAATCAAATCCATTGCCGATTACCAGAAAGTTAACACCCCCCCCCCCAGACAACGCCTCCATTCCTGACGAGCTAAACCATTTCTATGCTCGCTTTGACCGGGACAACAAAATTCCAGCCATCAAAGTTGCTCCACCCCCGAATGAACAATCCCTCAGTCTCTCCACCTCTGCTGTACAAGATGCACTGAGCAAGGTGAATGAGCACAAAGCTGCCGGCCCCCGATGGCATCCCCGGGCGGGTGCTCAGGGCATGTGCTGGACAACTATCCCTGGTCTTCACTGACATTTTCAATCTGTCACTGGCCCAGGGTGTTGTCCCCACTTGCCTCAAGGCATCAACCATTGTGCCAGTGCCCAAACAATCAGCTACAGAGAGTATCATCGACTTCCGCCCAGTGGCACTCACACCTGTCATTGCAAAGTGCTTTGAGCAGCTGATCTTGGCTCACCTCAAAGCCACCCTCCCCCCCACACTGGACCCCCATCAGTTTGCCTACCGGACCAACAGGTCTATAGAGGACCCCATATCGGCAGCCCTACACTCTGCCCTGACCCACCTGGACAGCAATAACACCTACATCAGGATGCTGTTCATTGATTTCAGCTCTGCCTTTAACACTGTCATCCCCGCCAGCTTGATCACCAAACTCAGCGGACTTGGCATCTCCACCTCCCTCTGCAATTGGACACTGGATTTCCTCACCAACAGCCGACAGTCTGTTAGGGTCAACAACCTCACCTCCTCCACTATAACACTGAACACCGGCGTGCCACAGGGCTGTGTGCCTGATCTCTCCTCTACTCCCTCTTCACCCATGACTGCATCCCTAAGAATGGCTCCAACGCCATCATTAAATTTGCCGACGACACCACGGTGGTAGGACTGATCAGTGACAACGACGAGTCAGCCTACAGGGATGAGGTCCAGCACCTGACAACCTGGTGTGCCAACAATAACCTCGTCCTCAACTCCAAGAAGACAAAGGAAATTATTGTTGACTTCAGGAAGAACAGAGGGGGCAGACATACCCCCATTCATATAAACGGGACTGAGGTGGAGCGCATCTCCAACTACAAATTCCTCGGGGTACACATCTCGGAGGATCGGTCCTGGTCCCTCAACACCTCCAAGCTGATCAAAAAGGCGCAGCAGTGCCTTTACTTCCTGAGGAGGTTCAAGAAAGCTCACCTGTCCCCCCAGATCCTGACCAACTTTTACCGCTGTACCATCGAAAGCATCCTGACCACCTGCTTCACGGTATGGAACAGCAGTTGCACCATAGCGGACAGGAAGGCACTACAACGGGTGGTGAAAACCGCTCAGTACATCATCGGTGCCCCGCTCCCTGCCATGGATGCCCTCCACCGAAAACGGTGTCTGAGACGGGCCGGGAAGATCATCAAAGACCCCTCCCACCCCAACCATGGGCTGTTTACCCTCCTCCCATCAGGGAGGCGGTACAGGAGCCTCAGGTCTCGTACTAGTAGGATGAGGAACAGCTTCTACAACAACACTATCACATTGCTGAACTCGGAGTCCCGCAGATAGATTTCTCCAGTCTCTCCGTCCACATTGTTTGCTTATTCTGTATTTTTATTTCTATATTGCACTATTACTACGGACTGACGCTAAACTGCATTGTGTTGTACCCATACTTGTATCTGTCCAATGACAATAAAGTTGAATTGAATTGAATTGAATAATTGAACCATTCACTGGAACATAGAACATCATTGTCCATTTATCATCTCTAATTGCCCCTAATCAAAGGAGGTATTTAAGAGACATTCATAATGGAAGTGCTGGGGTCAACTATTGGTTAGACCTGGTGAAGTCTCATCTCCAGCTTTTCAATGAGAGACATAGAGTCTTACAGCCAGCATGGAAACAGATCCTTTAGCCCAACTTGCCCATGCTGACTGAACCATGTAAGTTGCTTTACATCAGTTCTGCAGAGTCGTAGAGTCGTTAGGCATTGCAGCACGGAAGCAGGCCCTTCAGCCCATTTGAGCACACCAACCAAGTTGGCATATTGGGCCAATCCCATTTACCTGCAGTTGGCCACAGTCATCTAAACACCTCCTATTCATATATCTGTCCAAATGTATCAACATCTGTAGCTTCTGCTGATTGGTAACAGAAAGATCCTTGAAGAGTGACAGATATGGAATGAAAATGTCTGCCTTGGTATCCACAGCAATGCTGTGACTCCCCCACTCAATGCCTCAGCAGAACCTGGAATAACTTGCAGTATGGTTTGCTGAATTACAGTGACAACCTTTAATTCCCTTCACCCATTATAACCCATCACCTTTACCTAGCATAGCCTGCACGAAACACCCAGACATCAGGTGTCTGCTCCTTTTTCTATAATATAATTAGCATTAGAGAAATTAAAAAGGGGGTTAAACCCACCCCCTATACTACTGTGCATGGGTTAGCTTGGACTCCTGTCTTCACAAACTTCTGTATCAAAAAAGGCGTATTATCCAGATATTATGTATTAAGGTCCATAATGTTTAAACATTGATGTCCACCATTACCAAAATGGAAAAGTTTATTCCATCTTTTTCTTGATCAAATCTTAAATTTGTGTCCCCTGATCCTTCTATCATCAACAAATGGTTTGGTTTTCCCCTGATTATCTTATCTGAAACTGCCTAAATCTTTAACTTCTCTGTGAAATCTCCCCTTAACCTCAGCCAAATTGCATCACTCCACATTTCTCAGTGTTAATTTCCATCTGTATTTTGTCAGCCCATTTTGTTAGCTTCTCTTTTTGCCGCACCACCAAGTTTGATATTTATAAACCATATTTTGAAATATTTTTAAAATTCCGATATCCAAATATTTATCTTAACACTGACAACCCACTTTCTGACTACCCATATTTTTCATGGTGCAATTTTATGTCCTTAATCAATTTTCTATCCAAGCTGACAATAATCCGTGCTATCTATGAATTTCATAGTTTAGTTAACTGAAATTATTATTTAAGTATCTTCGTAGAAAATGCAAGGAGTGGCAAGGGGCAGTGGGGAAGTATAAACATATCACTTACCCATTGGCTGCTTGCAGATAAGCCAAGGAGCTCACAGAGAAAGTGGTTGGATGTGAGATGATGTTATAGAGTCATAGAGGTATACAACACAGATACAGGTCCTACAGCCCACTTTGACCATGCTGACCAAGGATTAAGTTCACATTCTGGGCTAGACCCATGTGCGTACATTTGGTCCATATCCCTCTAAACATTCATAGCCAGATGGAGTTTTATCTATGAGGATATCATAGTGTTTGGTAGTTTCAGGCCAGTATATTATCCCATCAGCTTGTGACACTATCATGATCAGTATTTTGTTTACATGGATTAGGATCTGACACTCTCCAGTGACCACATGCTGCCACTGGTTGTGCACCAGGTTACCCCTTGAGACGAAGGGAGGGAAAGTTGGACAACTTCTCTGGCACAATCTGACTCTCCTTCACTGACTTGTTGCACTTCCTCTTGAAGGACCAGCTTTAAGCAGTGCAGGCTGGTCATAACTAATGCTGATGTAGGCTTCTGCCAATGAGCCCAGGCAATGATGCTGTAATAACTGTAATGATCAAACAATGTTGGTCTGGCATGCTCTCTGCCTTGAAATGAATCAGCATGAATTAATCCTCACATCATTTCATGGTCTATTGAGTTTAGGTCTTTGGAGTTATTCACACGGCACAAACAAGCATCATATAAAAAACAAAACAAACCTTTCAAGAAAGAATATTATTTGAGTTTTCTTCAGAACCCACCAGTAATGCTTAAAGGGAAGAAGGGCTTGCATCTATATTGTACTTGTCAAGATCTCAGGAGAATCCTCCATACATAGCAACAAATGTACTTGAATAATGTAGAAAATGTAGCAGGGTGTTCTTTTTAGCACAGCAAGCTGCCACAAGCAGCAAAAGTGATGAATAACTGAATAAATTGTTTTATTGATTGAAGGTGTAAAGATTGGCCAGGAAGCAAGAGAACATTTCCTGTCATTTATCAAATAGTGTCACAGGATATTTTACAATCTCTGAGAGTGCACACTGTGACTTCTGCTTAGTGACTTATTAAATACAAAATATGTTGATTCTTTACTGGCACAAACTCATGTTATCAGAATTATTATTTTAAAAACAGTGACATTCTTGCATATGGTGAGGGTTGAATGCATAACTTCAGAGTTATAATAACCAGCAGTTAGTGGGAACCTTGCAGGTAACCTTGATTTGTAATCCAATTGTTATCAGTACCTTCAAGTAGATGAGGGAACAGAATGAAACGTCTTCTTGCGCACAGCTCCATATTCTTAGACTGCTGAACGGTGACTGTTGTTTTTAGTTTGTAAATACATTGAATGTTCCACTTTGACAAGTGATGATAAAGGTGAAGAGAGACCATCCAAAATGTTTTCAGGGGAAAGTGTTTGCCTGATTTTGGAGTTCTTTCGCTGGGACTGTGTAGCAACGTGGTGTTCTGAGAATGAATTGGCTTTCATTGATATAGTCTTTGTGTTGTGATGTTATGCCACGGTCTAATCTAGATTCTTTCAATAGTTGAATTCAGTCATGAATTGAATGCATAGAAAAGATGAAACATGATGGTATTTGCTGCAAATGTCATCGCAGAAGGGATCTGTTTTGCTCACAGTAGGTGCCAACATAAGCAAATTGACAAAACAGACCTTGTTAACTGCAAGCTAACTGAAAGATGAGCCATGTGTATAGCTGGTTAAACCAGCTGATTAGTATATGTGACCCAACTCCATTCGTGCAGTTTAATAACACAATTATAGCAAATGGACTCAGTGTCCAGATGTGACAGATTTGAGGCAGCCTGTTGAACAGTTTGAGTATGGTGCATGTTTGGAGTAGATCGCTCTGGGTTACACAGTTTGTGGAAAGCAAAATTTTGTACTGAAAGGAGTTTGGTCAGTGAGAAGAAACTGAACTTCTAGCAGGCGTTTGATATTGTCAACACTGGAGACTGTGGTCAAGCAAACGCAAGAACTGAAATCTTACTTCATGATGGTCCGATAGAGTCATAGAGTGATACAGTGTGGAAACAGGTACAGTTGTTCCAACTTACCCACACCGGCCAACATTTCCCAGCTACACTAGTCCCACCTGCCAGCATTTGGTTCATGTCCCTCCAAACCTGTCCTATCCATGGAACTGTCTAACTGCTTCTTAAATGTCGGGATAATCCCTGCCTCAACTACCTCCTCTAGCAGCTTGTTCCATACACCCACCACCCTTTGTGTGAAAAAGTTACCCCTCAGATTCCTATTAAACCTTTTCCCCTTCCCCTCACTAGTTCATTAACACGTTAGGATCCTGTTCCACAAATTCTTTGGGAGATGGGAAGAACCACCTGAAGAGGAGATGTTATTGCTGTGGGAGTTCTTAACAGAGTGTAGATACAAATGGCCTGTTTGCCATATCTGAGATATCAAGTGATTTTCTTTCCCACAAATTGTTTGAAGGCAAAGCAAAATTATGGCAGATTGAAGCGGCGTGAAGCCTAATGCAAAGATAAGTAAATGGCTTTTGTATGTGAAATACATAAATAAAGTAGTGACCAAGATAGATCATCTATAATGTATGTTTAGACAAAAGTGTACTGGACTTTCCGTACATCAATTCACATTGAGGCAAAGAGACTGTCAATGGAAGCTGACACTGGTGTTGCAGTATCAGTGAAATTAAGTGATGTTGGCCAGATGGTGCATTGAAGCCCAAGGAGTCATCCATCATCCTTCATACATGCACTGTCAAAAAGATCAAGATGATGGGAATGTGTGAAGTTGGACTGAGAGGTTGTGAAACTGAAGCAACACTTTCTCTTTTGATTGTTCCTGGGCAACGATTCTTTTTTTTTAGGCCAGAACTGGCTGTCAAAGCTAAATTGGGACAGAATCAAGAGGATGAAGAAACTATCAGTTGTAGTTGCCAAATACACCCACATGTTTTTAGTGATGAAACTAGAAGCATTAAGGTATAAAAGCCAAGGTTCATCTGAAGAAGTGCAACTTTTGGGTGGGGGGGGGGGGGTTCCAGCACAATCTGTATCTTTTAACTTGAAGGAAATGTTTTTTGAAGATCTGAAGAAACTCCAGGAAGCGTCATTAAATTGGTTCTTTCTTTCCATATAACCATATAACCATATAACAATTACAGCACGGGAACAGGCCATCTCGACCCTTCTAGTCCGTGCCGAACACGTATTCTCCCCAGTCCCATATACCTGCACTCAGACCATAACCCTCCATTCCTTTCCCGTCCATATAACTATCCAATTTATTTTTAAATGATAAAAACGAACCTGCCTCCACCACCTTCCCTGGAAGCTTATTCCACACAGCCACCACTCTCTGAGTAAAGAAGTTCCCCCTCATGTTACCCCTAAACTTCTGTCCCTTAATTCTCAAGTCATGTCCCCTTGTTTGAATCTTCCCTACTCTCAGTGGGAAAAGCTTATCCACGTCAACTCTGTCTATCCCTCTCATCATTTTAAAGACCTCTATCAAGTCCCCCCTTAACCTTCTGCGCTCCAAAGAATAAAGCCCTAACTTGTTCAACCTTTCTCTGTAACTTAGTTGCTGAAACCCAGGCAACATTCTAGTAAATCCCCTCTGTACTCTCTCTATTTTGTTGACATCCTTCCTATAATTAGGCGACCAAAATTGTACCCCATACTCCAGAAAGGTTTCCTGAGGTCAGATGGAATCATTAAAATCTATGGATATTAACAGTTATAGCAATCAACAAAGAAGCAAAGGTAAACATGTACCTTTTGCCTATGAATGGGCAAAATGATAAGTTAGGCTCAGCTAAATGGAGGATGGATCTGTACATATATCAACATGATATATTATTATTATCAGACTGAATTAGAGAAAGATTCAAAGTAGTACTTATCAAATAAAAAAAGTTTTCTAGTCCAACATACTGCCACCTGGGATAACAGAAGTCTGGATTTTTTCCACAGGATACTGGGCAGTTTGATCCAAATTCTGACAAGTGATGTTGACTGTGGGATCGGGAAATTCAGAACAGCTATATAAGTAGAAGCAATTAAAGGTGTGCTCTGACAATTCAGAGATAGAGGAATTGGATTGTAGAAAGTGTTTCTTTGGATCAGTCTATAAGTTACACAAGAACATAAGAAAACAGGAGCAGTAGGTCATCTGGCCCTTCAAACCTGTCCGACCATTCAGTATGATCATAGCTGATCCATCCAAGGCCTCTACTCGTCTTTTACATCAAATCTCCAGGGCCCTTAT